>NC_142751.1:4380008-4680008 GCF_051943395.1 Hippocampus bargibanti | reverse complement strand
GTTACATCTGAGAAAGAACTGGAACATATTCCGTCCTGACAATTGCATCATTACCTCTTGAATGGAGCCATTGCCATACGATATTGAATCAAATCATAAGACCACTAAGCAGAACTGAATCAAATTGTTCTACTCTCAAATTAAACTGTCCTTAAATTGTTTCATAATCACAAATTCAATACCACATTAAATCAATTTTGTGGAGAGATGCACACTCCGAAACAATAATAAAAATATTATATTTTTTATATTTTTTTTTTAAATCACAAAATCTATTAACTCATTGACTGTCAGACGTGCAAAAATTGTCCACTCTTGCAGGGCCCACAGAATATTGAGTTTTAGGACTACATAAACATTCAACACAGCGTTAGAAACCTTAGACTCTCGTCTTTCATCAGAAAAAAAATAATTTCTAGTCAATTTGGTTATGGAGATATCAGCTGTTAAAATCAGGCGGTTTCAACTTTCCATCAACAAAAATGAATGAAAAAGGTGTCTTGTTCCTTATTTGTGTGTCAATGTCTAAAGTAAAGCAATTATTACAGTCCTTCACGTCACAACTCCCTGCCTTTTCTCACTGTCTGTCATAACATTTATTATCCACATGATGGCGCAGTAGAGCTAGTGAGGCTCGATGATGAATTGGCCAAAAAGTGAACCATTTGGGTGGAAGGCCTCATATTCCCATCTGCTCTCTCTTTGCTGACTTCATCCACTTCCTCCAACTACCCCCTGTTTCAACAATCATCACAGCCCCTCCAAAATCTAACTACCTAATTCATCAGCAGGGCGCACAATCGGCAACACTTTCCTAACAAGAACAGTGAACATTTCTTTCTGGCCTTTCTGGGACATTTGTTGATTGGTGGACCATAGATTGCTGGGATATGCACTGCTGGAGAGACAGCCGCTCAGAAGGCGCCATCTTGAAAAAAACAGTGACGTTTCCCTCGAATAAGATTATTGCTTTGGATGCTAGTGTCCTCTTATCTCACCCACCTTCCAACTTGTGTGATGGATAATAATAATAATAATAATAATAATAATAATAATAATAATAATACATTTCATTTATAAGCGCCTTTCAAAACTCTCAAGGTCACTTTAGTCACAAG
Organism: Hippocampus bargibanti; assembly: GCF_051943395.1. Classification (NCBI taxonomy): domain Eukaryota; kingdom Metazoa; phylum Chordata; class Actinopteri; order Syngnathiformes; family Syngnathidae; genus Hippocampus; species Hippocampus bargibanti. The sequence goes on along the minus strand of NC_142751.1, from coordinate 4,678,890 downwards.
ATACATTTTTCTGTGGGTGAGTAGCGGCAACCACATGCGCCAGGGTTCACTCAACCCGGAAATAATTCATATAGATAGAAAGCTCGCCAGCTAGCTAATAGATAGCCAATTGATAGCTAATAGTTAGTTAGCTAGCTAGATAGATAGCCAGATGTGCCATATATCTAATAGATAGCTAGCAACATAGCTAGTGAGATAGCCAGACAGCTAATAGCTAGCTAGCTGGATAGCCAGCCACCAGATAGCTAATAGATAGCAAGCAGATAGCTATCTAGGTAGCCAGGTAGATAGCTCGAGCAAATAGATAGCTATCTAGGTAGCCAGCTAGATAGCTTGAGCAAGTAGATATCTAAGTAGCCAGCTAGATAGCTAGATAAACAAAAAGAAGTGATACAGATGGCCAAGGTTGTCTCCATGGCAACAAGATAATATGTTTGGCACACCAGCCGTGGATGTTTTGATGCGCACACACATGTACAGAACCCTGTTAGTGGCACCTTTGTTGGATACCACATTTCTTTCTCCCGTGATGGGATTGGCTGAGGAAGCGCTCATCTGGACTGAGCTGCTAGTCAGCTTGGTTATATCATACACTTCAACGATCTTGAACTATTCATTAAACACAACAGCACACCATAGTCATGTGGCTATCTCTAAACGACATGACTTTTGATCATATATTGCATACTAGTAATCAACCCATGATTAACATTGGATGTTTAAACTCCAACAATTGCAGTCCCATATCCAGTTTCTTGTTTCACTTCAGGTTGAAAACAATTACAGATTATGATTTTTTTCGGGCGCAATTTCCAAAATGTTTGCATGCTTCATTGTTCAACTGTCTGTTCAATTTATAGCAATCTGTTATTTTAGCAGGCCACAGCAGAGACCACTGTTTTTTACAAACCCAGTTGCACAGCACGATGCTGTCAGGTGTGCCGTGGGAAATTATCCAAAATGTATGCATGTGCGGTCAATTCATATCAATAATAATAACATATCAATTTGCTGTGTACTTCAGTGAGTGACAGTAGTCCAGCCAATCACATGGTGAACGATGCACAGTGCAATGACTTAACACAGCAATGTTCGTGTGTGCATGGTCATGTGTGTGTGCGTGTATGTGTGTGTGCGCGCGTGTCTGTGTGTGTCCGCGTATTGTACGTGTGTGTCTGTGCGTGGCTCTTTGCAGCTACAAAAAAAAAAAATAAAATGCTCCTCATCTCTGACTGGTTGGGCACCCCTGACCTATGTTATTTGCGCTGAACCTTCCAGAACCCCAATGCCCAGGTCTTTCCATATTTTCAGCCCTTCTCTGCAAATATGCAGTATACAGGACAAATTGTATGTATAATCAAATCTCAAAATTAATTTGACAGTGTCTAACTTGATTTAATCCACAAGGATGCCTGAGTGTATGCAGGATATAGCAATAGAAAAATATGTATACATCAAATTTTGGTCGAGAGCAAAAACATTTTGCAACCTACCTTGTCCGTGGATATGCGACACATCTAATCCTTCCTTCAATCTCAAAATAACAGCACCGTACTGAAAGTCGAAAGCATCACTGAGAAAGGGATAAAACAAAACAGGCCATCAATTTGCCAAACTCAAATTAATTAGCAGAATTAAATATGAAATATTTTGGTCTAATTCAGAACAGTACATTAAAATAACAATGAACACATTTCGGGCTGCTTGGCTGGGGGATTATTATTTATATGAAGAATAAAATGGCTAAAACCTACTGGATCATACTCATGTATGTCTCCACATTCATCATATCACCATCCCTCCAATCATTTTTGAAGCCAAGCACAAGAGTGTTGGGCTTTAGGCGGCCCAACCCTGCAGCCTAAAGGGGAAGAGATGTCAGGTAAAAAAAGTGATAATATCTGCCATTTCACTTCGCAAGATTAATACCTGGAACAGAATATTGCTTTTAAATCACATAACGCTTATGATGAATTTCCCCTCTGTCGTATTGATGAATATCACACACGGTAGGACAACTCTTTAATCGCGCCATAAAACCTCCAATCAAACCCCTTGATGTGTGTGTGTGTGTGAGTGTGCATGCGTGGTTGTGTGTGTGTTAGTTTATATCATCTGTAATCATCTGCAACATCTAAAAACTGAGATTAAGTTAGTACTGTAGAGTTCTCGCGCAAAATTATTTTTCACCTCCTCAGCTGTCTCGATCTTTTGGGCGGGGTTAAATAGGGACAAACTGATGCAGTAAAGGAAAAGAATAGGTCACTCAACCTGTCCCAGAAGGGCTTATTTCATCAGAAGAGATTCAGCGCAATTGCCACATCATGACAAAAGCCATGTCTTCCTACCTGTAGGAGGTACTGGGTTCCCTGTCTCATGTCTTCTGCAAACACTGGCGTATAGAAAGCCTTTGTTTCATTCTTCAGCAGCCAACGCTGATACCGGGACTGGTCTGTTGCCAGATCTTTAAAGTTTGGCCTTCTGTAACCCTGTAAGGTGGCACAGACATATAAAGTACACAGTAATGTAAATAAAGATAAGATAACCTTTATTGGTCTCACAATGGAGATATTCAAAAAGGAAGCAATAGTAGTAGTAATAATAAGAATCAAACATACTAATAGGCTATCTCCATTGATCAGAATGATTAAAATAAACGACAGCCGAATAGCATTATTAATCTGAAAAATATCGGCAGAAGTTTTGTCTTTGGGTGAGCTGTACCCATTATTGTTGCAAATGCACCACACAAATAACATAAGATACGAGTGTTGGAAATGTTATGACAGAAAGAAGAATTTGCTCACCGTGCGAACATGACCACAGATCATCAGACCAACATTCTTGGTAAAGCTGTGGACCAAATCCAACAGAGCTGGACGAGAATTAGGGTAACCAGTCATCACCAGACACTGTGGTCTACCAAAAAAAGCAAAAATATAGAGTACATCATTATTGAAGGTAACAATCTTTATTTTTCCGTGGTCACCTTACAGATGTGCTCAGAGCGCCCCTCCCCCACTCCCCTTTGGGACTCTTTAGTTCTGCTGGGGGACTTTAATGCTCATCCGGGAGGGCTTGGTTTGGAGGCACCCCTGATCTGAGCCAAAATAGTGTTCTGTTACTGTACTTCTGTGCTGATCACAGATTGTCCACAACGAACACTCGTTTCAAGCATTCGGTCAGGGGTGCTCAATATGTCGACCGCGATCAACCAGTGGATCTCCAAGGTATGACAAGGTAAGGCATGACATGGTGATGTGACATTGTCATGAACTCATTCTATACAAATAAAGTCGAGTTGTTTGGAATTAAAACTAGACGTCAGCCTCTTAGCAATCCCTTCACTTGATTGATACACCAACAACCAATCAGATGACATCTCATCATTAGGTACACTGTGCGTGCCAAAATACGGCCCTGAGCATTGCAGGGTTAACAAGCTCATCGTTAGTTATATTGTCATTTTTCGCTCAGTTTTTTTTCCTTTTAAACGTAAGACAGGGTATAAAAATGAGTGGAGGAGCTGGACCAAGTAAGAAGAAAAAAAGTAACACTTTCATACGGAATGGGAGTAGGATTTTTTTCCCAGATGAAATTTCAAAGTGCGTTTGTCTTGCCTGCCAGTTATCAGAGTGAACTCAGGTAATGGCAAAAAAATTACATAATTATGTTGTGTTATGCAACATATGCAGTAATACATCAACGCAAGTTGCAAGAATTCTCAATATAGTTCACAATAAATATAATGGGTGGATCATTTTGACTTGGTCATTTCAAAAGTACCTCCCATGCTGAAAATGTTTGAGAACCCCTGCATTAGGTTGACCATATGTGTACTTGGCAGAAGGGCATGCAAGGCTGATCTTTGTCTGTTTTGGACATTCAGGTGAAGAGAGGTCCAGAGCTAACAACCTCTTGGTGGATTGTTGTCTGACCGTGCACACCCAAACGTGTTGTGAGGGTTTGCTAGAACATCTGTCAGAATGCCCTGTAAGCATCAGTGTTGACTCCCACTTCTGGGAGAATTTCTCCCACGTCCTGAAGGAGGCAGGGCCAAGTGAAGCTACAATGTCAAGGTGGCCGATACCATACACCAGGGGTGACCAAAGTCGGTCCTCGAGGGCCGCTGTCCTGCCTGTTTTCCAGCTCTCCCAGGAGAAACACACCTGATTCAAATGATCAGCTCATCAGCCAGCTCTGAAGCAGCATCAAAAATGGTCCTGATGATTTGAATCAGGTGCGTTGTACCAACGCATGCTGTACCAAATGTCATTTTAAATATTTTTTTATGTTGTGGGCCGCTGAAAAATAGATGGCAAACCACAAATGGCCCCCCGGTTGTAGTTTGGACACCAGCGATTTACGGACCCTGACCAAGCTGCAGTCGTAACGTGGTCAATGTAATCACCAAACTCCAGTTGGAAGCGTATCACATGGGTTTCCGCCACAGATTGTTCGGGCTTTTTCTTAGCAATAATGTGAGAACATTGCTCATCCAGGGTGGGCTGAGAGTTGAGCAGATGCTCCTCTACATAATGAGAAGCCAGAAGCACTGGCTGGGGCATCGTGTCTGTATGCCATCTGGAGAGGTATCCAGGTGGCAGACAGACACGATTGGTGTGGTGTTCATTGCATGTCCCATCGAGAGAGGGTCCCAAGGATGACCCAGGACACACTGGAAAGACTATGTCTCAAGGCAGGTTTGGGTCTGGATCTACCCGGTGGTGCTGGACTACGTGGATTTGGAGTTAAGACTGGGCAGCCCTGCATAAATTGCTACCAACATTATCCAACTTCAACAGATAAGCAGAAGAGAATGATGATGATGAATGATAGTGAGGTTGGTGGTATAGGTGGCTGGGGGTGATTACCTAAAGCAGATTAGCACAATCAAAGCAAATATGTTAATCTCTTTGGGATTATGGGTAAATGATGAGAGCACATGAGAAGGAACCCTCAGGGCACACAATATTCTTAAGGCACTATTAAATGCCTTTTATACTGCTTCTTAGTTTCCATCTGATCTATTGGTGGGAACATAATCATTCAATTTCACATGTTAAATTCATCTAACCATAACACAAAGATGATCCACATAAATTCAGTGACCGGTAAACGAGTGCTTATTTCTCTTTTATACCTGAAATTCTTAATGTGGTCTTCCACTCCACTGAGATGCAAAGTGTGGGTGAGAGACTGATGGTAGGTCAAAGCCTGGGTTGATGAGCCCCAGTTCACATCTGGTCGAGAGAAAGTATGCATACAGAAACACATATTGGAATTAGGAAGTGTGTTTGTGGGTCACCCTGCTGAACCACAGGGCATCTGTCACATGTGGCGTTAAAGGCAGTAAGAAAGTTTTGTATGTATTTATAGCTGCATGTCAAACTGTGCACAGAGATATGTTCCAGGTCAAATGTTGCATTTGTAGAGGGTGCACTGCAGCATGACATTGATGTATCTATCACATGACGACTTGTATCAACTCCAGTTTTTGGACAAAGTGTTAAATATCATAAGTATCAAGATCATAAAGCACATTTCAATATCCTGCAGCATTAGAATCCCGAAAAACTGCGCTTTGCTTACTGTACCTTTTAAAGCCAAAATTACATATGAACAACCTTCTGTTTTACATGAATGTTTTTCCAACAGGATATAAATATTCATCTGGGCCTTAAACGTAACTGAAGGCAATGTCAAATTGATTTCTACATGCATCAACTGTGGTCTTAATTGGAATCACACAAATACTTCTCTTAAAACAGTCCCATTTAATAATTTGATATTTTCATATTTTTCAAGAGCATTAGTACCGTAAACACTTACATAATGGGGAAGAAGTATGAGAAAGTGAACACTTGGTTTTAAGAACATTTCTTCCAGTTATCCCAGGAATCTTGCTCAACTTACTACATCTGTTTTGTAAAGACGTAAATTTACTCTGATTATTGTGTTATACATCAACATGAAATTGATGAGAATATTGCTCTCAAAAGGAGGGTCAATCAGTTTACAAAATTTCACTTTCCTCTCTGTGCTCTGAATGTTAAAACTACAAAACAAATATCACAATAACAATAATCTTTTTAAGTGGGCTCTGTTGACTGGTTTTTGTGATTAAGATATGATCAGATAAGAAAGATTTTATAGTCCCACAATGGGGAAATTTGCAATCTACAGCAGCAAAATTGAAAGGGCGTGGGATGGGAAAGAAAAACAAAGTATTGCATGCACAAAAATGTTTCAGAAGAGAACTGTACAACTGCATACAATTGTTTCAGAAAAGAACTGTACACACTTCAAAAGTATAAAAAAAAAAAAATATTGAAAAGAAAAAAAAGTATCGTATGGGCAAAAATGTGCTTACACTCCATTTTGATTGATTTATGTGAAAATGTAATAAATTCAAAGGGTTATTATATTTTTTCTGCTATGTCAAATATGTCTCACCAAAAAGTGCATTATATAAATACACTATAGACTATTAAAAACATCTGCAACTAAACCAGATGCAATTTAAGACAGTGTTTCTTCAATGATAGGTTGGGAACCATTTGGATAAACAGAGAAAAAAAATGTCAGATTATTTTTACGATGACGCATACCTGGCTTTTTATAACTGACGTAAATATAGAGTCCCAGAACAATGACGTTGGTGAAGAGAGCAGCCCACCAGTTGATGACAAACATTACCACGCAGCACAGTACAGCTCCAGCAAGTGAAACCCACATGTTGTAATATTTGAAGCTGGGACGCCACCCTGTGATATCAATGACACAAGTCACAATTAAGAATAAAGATGTGAGAATTTGTTAAAGTACCATTGTCACATCTGAAAACTAATACATCTGTTAAAATGCTAAAACAAATTATTAAAGGTTAAACTGGAGTAGGTTTATCAAATAAACCACAGAGGACAGAATTACATGAGACCAAGACCAAAAAGGGGATACAGCATAAGAAACCATTTTTCCCCTTTTCTCTCTCTTTTTTTTATTAATTATTTTCATGAACCACAAACGTGATGAAGAGCATGGAGGGAGAGCATATTGATGTTGAATGCACAGTACTTGGGTTAAAGAATGAGGTATCAGTCTGTTACGCATGAGATCATAAAGGTACGCCTGCTAATTAAGGCCATATTTTACTCACTCGATGTAGGAGCTCCACAAAAATTGAAGTAATAGGATTTTAGTGACACAGAGATACTGCAATTGTTACACAGTGACTACGAACACAACACATAAAGGGTACATTGACCATGCCAGTTCACCCAGCATGAGATTGGAAATTGGTAGACTCCAGGTAAATCTTCATTTTCAAATTGTTGGCAAGAGTTTGGTCTATTTCCACAACATTTAAAAAGTGTGACCTTCAAATCGAGCCATGTACCATTTATGTCCAGGCAATTGAATAAAAACATCTGTTGATGGAATTAGATGCAAGACAGAGGATCTGTACCTGGACCACAGCGAGCGCTCTGAGGTTAAAGGAGAAAATAGCATAAAATTCAATATGTGCAACAACCAAAAAAAAAAAAAAATTGCGGTTAATCAGAGCATACCATTAAAACTAACGGACACACCTTTCTTTCTTGTAACAGTGTCTATAGCATACATTGCAGTTTTCAAGCTGCTTCTTGATGTTTCTAAAGCCTCAAAATCTTAACATTAAGGACCAGCTGAAAGGTCTATATCCCATGTAAGTTGGGATGTATTCAAGGTTTTGCAATGTTTTACATTATCTATTATTTATCATATTTGGATTGGATTTGCGTATTATATATATTATTATTATTATATTATTATGCCTATTATATTTCATAGATTTGACGTAAGGAAGATGGTTGCATTCCGTTCTTTGAACTTATTTGAGTGTGAAACAAGAAAATAAAACAATGAGGATTAACAGACAGCGCTTTTGAAGGTAGCAGCTGCGATGAAAAAAAAACTCAACTATAGTACAGCTGTAATCATTTTAGACCAGCTTTGATAGTGTTTTTGTTGCTAACCACCTGATCAATGGCATAGAATATGTATTATTGTGAGTTATAAGGGATTGTTTGTACTCCTAATATAATATGACATACCTGACATCACTCGTTTGCTGCTCTATTTTTGTGACTTGTTGAGTCCCATTATTGAATAAACAGTACTTAAAAATAAAGTCTTTGTTAATAGTACTTCATTTCTCCTATAAGCCATCGAGCAGGGGTAGGCATGACATTGATTATAATGGACCGGTAAAAACTCTGTTGGTGAACATGAATAGTTTCAGAACTCAGCGCAGGGGCATACATTACGCCGACTGCAATCGATTGGTAGATCATGGACTGGTCCCAAGGCAATCACAAGGGGTGTAGAGGAGAAAACAAACAACAATTTGTTCATCTTTGTGCATGTAATTAATATATTTTTTTTTTGTGTTAATGGACACCGCACACGAATCATCCTACCAGTCCAATTTTCACAAAAAGTGTACCAAAAAACTAAAATCAAAGCAGGTAAATCTTAGACCTACGGTGGTGTGTGATCTGCGTCACCGTACGTTGTGAGCACTCAGCAGTGTGAAATTGCAGCTTGTAATCAAAGCTGTTGGGCTATATCTTAACGTTATGATTATTCTCATTCAGTTTGTTTTATGTACGTCCGTGTGCATGTGCGAAAGTAACTGGTCGATTGGAGGAGGTTGTTTGAATCATAAATTGCTCTTCGGTCCAAGAAGTTTGGGCACCCCTGCCTAAGAGTGTATGTTGTTGTGGGCCATTAGGTCAGAAAGTGAAAACACCACCTCCCAACTGTTCATGATGAATAAATACCTGAGAAAATGTTATCCTCTCCGGGATGTCCCAAGACCAAAACAACGAGGAAAATGTACACCCTGAGGAGACTCTCCCTTACAAATAGGGTGGAGAGGCTCCATCATCCGGGATGGGCACAAAGTAGAGCTACTCCAGTATGCTCCTCCACATTGTGAGTGGCCAGTTGAGTGTGCTCTGGCATCTTTTTAGGATACCTCCTGGATGCCTCAATGGATTGGTTTTCCGGGCACATCCCCACCCAAATCTCAGCCGATTGAACATGATTGAGGTACAGTACTTTCTATCTATCCATCCATCTTCCAAACCGATTATTCCTCACACCATCCCTCTTCCAAACCGCTTCTTCCTCACTAGAGTTACTGGGAGGTGCTTGAGCCTATTACAAACTGTCTTTGAACAGTAGACAGGGAATATCCTTGAACCTGTATCCAGCACATCGCGAGGCACACATGCTCACACTCACACCTCGGCTCAATTTGTTCAATTTCATGCGTGTTTTTAGAAATGTGGGAGGAAACATAGAATATGCAAACTCCACACAGGGAGGCCGGACCGGGACACGAACCGGCGACCTCTGCACTGTGAAGTCGGTGTGCTAACCACTCGACTACCGGGCCGCCCTTATTACAGTTCAGATTACTTGCAGATTTCAAACGTTATTATATATAATCCACCAACCAAAACTTTTATTTTGAAAAGAATCATCTCTTTTTGAAATAGAAAGATTCAGCGATAGTTTCTGTCTTACTCTACAGATCAACGTCATTATATTCCCTCTTCTAGATTTCATTGCGATATACAGTATTGCAGCATATGTGTAGTTAATTCAACTTCAAAATAATGCTGTTATTCCAGTACATGATTAAATTGTAATCATCATCTTACACACTAGTAAACAAACTGAATTTAAAATGAATTGATAATGTCAAGTATAAGGTAACATTAAAAACAAAATTCTCATTGGTATTCGCCGATTCTTTTTTATGGGGGCTTTTTCTTTTCTTTTGGCTTCATTTTTTTCGCTTGCCTTGTCCTCTGCACTCAAACAAAGCATCAGGTCACTGCAAATCCCTGAAATAATTTTAGAATGTGCTCAGTTAATCCCTTTGAAAAAATATTTTAAAGCTATATCATTTATCGATTGGGTTGTGCTCACTCAAATGTTAAAGTAATTTTCAGACTTCCACAACCCTGTAAATACTTTGATACTGCACAGTTTATCATAATTGGGTACATTTACAGTCTTTCTGACAGTCCTGTCTTCCTATGACTTACCTGGGGAGTTAGCCAATGAGGCATGGAACACGGAAAAGTTGATCAATGCATAGGAGGCCAAAAAAAAGTTAGAGATGATTGGGGCGATGATGTTCAGCTCAGCTGCAAAAACAAGATAGATGACCGGTTATTTACATGGTGGAATGCAGGATTGTACCTTCTCTGTACCTCTAATAATATTGGATGGAAAAATGTGGCTTTAAATAGTAACATACACTTTCAAACATCAGGACTATATTAAAGTCTGTTTATTCTCATAGGGGACAATTACACTGATTCCAGAATGGTGAAGTATACAGCATGCTGTTATTGTTTGTATTTTGAAGTGTGGCACGGTGCTTCATCATGATTGAGAATCATTTTCCTGTGGAAGGCATGTTGTTTCTTCTCTTTTTTTTACCATCAGAGGAACATATCAATTAGAAGAGTCACATATTTTGGAAAGGTACGTTCAATACATCTATACTCAAGAGATTTATTTATTATTTCACATCTTGATATTTCAGCCCAAAACATTACTCCACCAGCGCTTTACCAACAAAGCAGCTTTGATGGAACACTGTGACCATCTACCAATAATGACCAAAAATGCAGTCTAATCTGGCAGCGAACTAAAATTTGCTGGTAGCTCTGGCCCTACACTGTATATCCCTACTGTCCAGAGCTGACAAAACCTCTTGGATAAGAAGCGAAACGTCCGACACCTTCAAAGAAGTACTGATGACGGCTGAAGAAACCTTTATATCGATGGACCACCCCTGTATGACTGAGAGCTTACACAGACGCAAATACCCTAGTGTTTTGACGTGATGTTTTGAATATAATAAACTAGTTATGACCAACGTTTCATTTAATTCGGACAAGACACTAAGTAACAGGGCCTAATTAGAGTTGGGGCCTGTTTTTTTGTTTCACCCTGTCTTATTCCAAGATGTCTCGCAGGGCACAAGAGAGACAAACAACCATTCACAATCACATCTCGCGACAATTTACAGTTTAAACCTGATTATTTTCTTCCAGACAGTGTATTGTAGGTGTTAAAACACCTGACATGTTTCGGCGTATACTTCCGCCTTCGTCAGAGTGTCATGGATGCTGTTGTGACACGCCTTTTTCAGCTGGTTTAAATTAGATATCAAGTAGACAGGATGAATTTAGTACGACAATTTACAGTGTTCAATTAACCTACATTCCATGTTTTTGTAATGTGGGAGGAAACCGAAGTACCTGGAGAAAACCCACACAGCCACGCGGAAAACATGGAAACTCTACACAGGAAGGCCCAGCAGGTCAGATTCAAACCCATACAATCAAGTTGAAAACGTGATACATATTGTTACTTATACAGGGATTCAAATTGAATTGGAATTATTTGAGTCATGTCACAAAAAATGATTTAATTTTCTTCAAATGTCTTGTTCATTTTTGGGAAGTACTTAAATATTAAGAGGCTTTCAATAGGAGAAAGACCTTTCTATTATCAAATTACAAAGAAATACTGTGATCACTCATACACTTTGTGTGTTGGTATTTCATTTTTAACTGGGATGAGCTAGGAGACTAATTATAAAAACCTATATTAGATTTATATCACAGACAACAGACAGTAAAACAATTGGATGGAAAAACTTTCTCAGAATACCTCAAAGTCAAATGTTTCTCTAAAATAAATTCTATCAGAGTAATACATTTGGATCACTATTTAATTTTGCAGTATTCCACTCTTCTGTAAACTAGCAGCTACCTTACCAATGAGGATGAAGACAAGTGCGATCACAAAGGTCAGGATGTAGCCCCGGAGAGGCTCATTGTTCTTGCCATAACCTTTGGCAAACATTTCAAGGCCAGGGTAAATGTTGTCTTTACATAAAGCCTGTAAAAAAAACAACCATTTTGTTAATATATCAATTACAGCATGTTTGTTGACTTGGTTACTTGTTTCGGGATACATTTACACTGTGGTTGTGTGGCCAAAATGCACCTTGTAACCAAAGGGTCTCTATTCAATTCCGTAAGTAACATAATGCTGTGGGTAGAGTAATGAGTGTGCTGCACACAACGCCTGGCCAACTTCCATTTTTGACTAATGAGAATTTGAACATTGCACTCAACTCTGCCAAGGTGAGGCCCAGGTTCAATTTTGTGAAAACAACATGATGGCTCACCTGAAATACTTTGGGTGCACTGACCAATGACGCCAGTGCTGAGGACAGGGTGGCAGAAAAGATTCCAGCTGTAATGATTGGTCCAAAACCCGAAACCATGCTCATAACCTGGTTACACATTCAAAACATGTTTTAGCAACAGTACATCTAATAATTCAACAGATGACTCTTAAAATAATACCTGATAATCATTCTGTAGGCCATAGCGACAGCCACCTTTGTCACTCTTACAAGAAGAAAAGTCATAGCCAAATTTGCAGGAAGCATCAGTGCAATTCACCAGGAACTGAGAACTGACTGTGCCATTTCCATTGGCATCTCTCACAATACATGAACCTGGAGAGGTAGGGGTCAAGTGCAAAAAAGTAACTGGAAGTTATTGAAATGGAAAAAAGGGCTCTCTTTCCATCTGTCTGTAAATGACATACAAAAAAAACAAGTACCTGTAGAAACAGCAACTCCCAGATAAACTATTCCAGTGATCAATATGGCCAGAAGAGTTCCTCTGGGAATGGCCAGCTGTGGGTCCTTCAAATAGCATCCAAGAAAGATACATGCATGAATTTACCAATCACAGACACAAATGAAACATTATTCGTTCAGACATGCAGTACAAGATTTTGACAGAATCAATGCAAAAGCAATGCTCTTGAGAGAGACAAAATCTCAGCCCAATAATCCCGAACACTTCAGGTGTTAAGCATCAGAAGTTTATTCAGAGACCTAATTGTTGAACGTGTGCAGCATGTGGCATGTCTCTGATAACATTATCTAGTACATGACTTAATGGATGTGCCCAGGAAGTAGTGAACAGTTAATCAATAGTTAAAAAGAAAAAAAACAGTGAAAACATCGATTGGTTTCGAAATATTCTGGAAATAAACATTTTCCTGTATTTTGCTGGCTATAAATTACTCCTGAGTATAAGTCGCACCAGCCATGAAATGCTTCATAAAGGAGAAACAATAATAATAATAATACAAATCACATTGGAGTATAAGTGGCTGGCCCAGTGGTCAACTGGATAGCGTGTCAGCATCTGAGGTGCACGGTTTGAATCCTGCTTCGGCCTTCCTGTGTGGAGTTGAATTGCTCTCCGCATAGTCCAGTTTCTTCCAAAAATATGCATGGCAGGTTAATGGAACCCCCAAATATGTCCCTATGGGTGAGTTTGTCCGTGGATGGTTTTACGTGTGCCTTGCGATTGGCTGGCAACCACTTCAGGTTGTACTGCCTCAAGACAGCTGTGATAGGTTACAGTATTAAAATGGATGGAGTATAAGTCGCATTTTGGGGGGAAATGTATTTGATAAAATCCAACACCAAGAACAACTGTTATATTGAAAAGCAAATAGAATGAATAGACACTGAATAAGTGTATGACGTGCTCAGGTGACATGACACAGAAACAACAAACCGACAACCTGCCAGTTATGTTTGCGTAATATATATAGTGTTATTGGATTGGATATGCCTTTATTAGTCTCACAGTGGAGAAATTTACATTTCACAGCAGCAAAGTAATGAAAGGAATGAAAGTAGAAAAACAAAATACATGAGCTGCCGCAGACTGTCCAACATAAGTGTAGAATAAAGAACATGAAAAAAATAAATCACTCCAAATCTAATCAAATCTTCATCCTCGGAGCCATAAGATGCAGTGCTTCCTGTATGTCACCGATGTCAGACTCATCATCAGTTGTCTTTATCAGTGAGTAAAGTGTCAACACAGACCTAGGTACACTCTTGGGGTTTAATGTAAAAATAACACCTCAAATGATGAGAATATGGTATTTATTTCTCACATAAATCGCTCTAGCATATAAATCGAATCCCGGCCAAATAATAAAAAAAATAAAGCACTTGCACCGAATTTGTTTCTTGCACCATGTAGTATATCTTCTTTTATTTTGTCATAATGTATTACACAGCTTATCGTTCTCCCTATCATCACCCCAGTTTGACTGCATTTCTTTCTCTGACGAGAGCTGTCTGGAAGCCTCCCTTCACCTTATCCATGAGTCTTCTTGTTAGTTCATTAACATTCCTCATCATTTCAGCACTTACTCCCACCACTCAAGTTTCCCTTCGCCTGGTCTTTACTTCTAATGCAAACACAATATGATCCGTAAATATAATCCACTGAGACTTCAATCTGTCTGTCTATCAGACAAATCCTTGATCCAAGTTCCACTGCCAGAGAAAAATATCATGCTATTTTGTCAGCTCATCTCAGCATTGTATTACTGAGATAAAGTGGACTTTGCTGAACCGCCGCCCCGGACCCAATCAGCATCGACGCAACCAATGTCACAGATCGAAGAAGGTTTGAACTACTCCAAGTGCTAAGGTAGCAGACAAGATTGGATTACAGACTACCTCACAAACAGGCCACAGTACGTGAGGGTAAAGAACTGTGAGTCGGACAGGCTTCTCTGCAGCACCGGAGCGCCGCAGGGAACAGTCCTGGCTCCATTCCTCTTCACCCTCTACACCTCGGACTTCAACTACAACACTCCAACCTGCCACCTTCAGAAGTTCTCTGACGACTCAGCTATTGTCGGCCTCATTACAGAGGGAGACGATAGGGAGTACAGGGGACTGACAAAGGACTTTGTGGACTGGTGCCAGCAGAATCACCTCCAGATCAACACCGGCAAAACCAAGGAGCTGGTGGTGGATTTCTGCAGGAAACAATCGTCACCTGCACCATTGAACATCCAGGGTTCGGACATTGAGAGGGTGACCTCCTACAAGTACCTGGGTGTTACTCTCAACAATAAACTGGACTGGACAACAAACATGGATGCCCTAATCAAAAAGGGACAGAGTCGCCTCTTCCTCCTCAGGAAACTGAGGTCTTTTGGAGTTCAGGGGTCACTCCTAAAGACTTTCTATGACTCTGTGGTGGCATCAGCCATCCACTATGGCATTGTCTGCTGGTCAGGCAGCATCACCACCCGGGACAGAAAAAGACTGGAGCGCTTTGTCAAGCGGGCCAGTTCTGTCGTGGGCTGCTCGCTGGACTCTCTAGAGGAGGTGGGCAACAGACGGACGCTAGCTAAACTAAAAGCTATGACGGACAGCCCCTCCCACCCCCTCCTGCCCATCCTGACAGCTCTGGGTAGCTCCTTTAGCCAGAGACTATTACACCCGCGCTGCAAGAAGGAGAGGTACCGCCGCTCGTTCCTACCGACTGCTGTCAGGCTTCACAATTCCCAATGTTCACATGTGAAAAAAAAAAAAAAAAATGGACACTTGTAAATATGGGTTGTTGCAATATATCTAAATGCATTTCTTGATTCTGCACTATGTACAGTCTTGTTTATAGAACGGTTTTTGCACATCTACATTTGCACAGTATACAGTTGACATTTTTATTTTGTTATGCTTAGAATATCTTGTTTTCTATCCTTTCACTCCCACCCCAACCCCATCCCTCTTCAATTGCTGCTGTGGACTGCAAATTTCCCCATTGCGGGACGAATAAAGGTATTCTGATTCTGATTCTGATTCTGAAGACATCACGTCCGTTTTTCTGCTATCTGTGTTTCCCTTTTTGTCAAAATGTTGCTTTCACGGGTGGTGTCGCTACAAGCAATACAATGAATTCAAATGTGTGTTCATTCACTTTTGTCAATAAGTATTTCAATTTCCTGGAGGAAAAATCTGGAATTCCAGGAAAATCTCGTCTACCCATAATGCCACTCCAGATCTGTTCGTACTCTTTCCAGGCATGAAAACACACTTTTAGTCATCAGTCTCAATCTGGCCTCAAAACATATATATTTGAAAACCGTTGACTTACTGCAAGGTCTCCAGAAATGTTGGCACCAGCTAGGATACCAGTAGCTGCAGGGAAAAAAATGGCAAAGACAGAAAAGAATGTTTCTCCTCTGAAGTCAGGACCCATGTTCTCCCACATGATAGAACCTAGGAGAATACAAAAGGGCTTATTACAAAGAGGATAAAATCACTCACAGTGATCATCAGCAATGAGTCAACAGTGGATCACAGTAGAATGACAAATGAAAGTGTATCCATCACTTTACATCACTTGTATCCATCACTGGCATTGTCTGCCAGTAGCTTCATATAAAAACAAATACCGTCATAGCCAAAGAAGCCTGTGGATTTCTTTGACTGAAGAGGGATAAAAGTCCCAATGAAATAGTTGATGATTGCTGTGATGAGTACAAAGAGCAAGAAGATCTGGGCCTAAAAGGGGAAAATTCACCAGTTAGCTTAAGTCTGATTTGTTTGGAACATTGCAAATAACATATTCTGAGAATCTACAGTTAATGCAGGCTTTCCAAGTGTGAAACAATGGGCGAGACTTGGACATACCTTTGCTTCCCATTCCATCCCTGCAACAGATATGCCTAGTAGAAGGATTACAGTAATGGTGCCTATGATTCGGACGTCATTGATTTCATCTGTCATGACGGCATCCACACTCTGAAAGATGAGCGCAAATAAAATATTCCTTAGAAATATCATGAATTTTGTTTGTTGGTCTTTAATGAATGTTTTCCTTTTAAATTCTGCAAAAAAAACATATGGGTATGAATTTAATTTGTATTTTTCAAATTGCCTTTTAACTGGCTCATTGTGAAAACTGACAGAGACAAGAACTGAGGCGCGTTCTAATTCTAAACTGACAAAAGCTATCAGAGCAGTTTGAAATTATTGGCACTGCCCTACCCACTCTCCAGGACAAGTACACTGTAAGAACCAAGACAAAGGCTCGGAAAATCCTACTGGACCTTCCGCACCCAGCCCAACACCGGCTCCAGTTACTTCACTCAGGCAGCTGCTACCGATCCAGGTGCACCAAATCCAGCAGACATTTAAATAGCTTCTTCCCTCGCGCCATTAACTCTCGAAACAGTAACCCAAATCTAACTGTATAGTGACTCTGAAATTTTTCACAACCTGTGGAAGAGCATCCCGTTATAATCATTGTAGCTCCAGCTCTGTACTAACTTGAATCACTGTTACTGATCCATATAATCTCCAACACCAGACACTTTGAGGGTCTCAAAGTCTCATCTGTCTAATTGCACACGTGTTGTACAACAAATAGGGTGACTGATTAAAAATGTTCATTGATTTACTGCACCAACTGTACAACTGTGGCAGCCCGGTAGCCGAGTGGTTAACACCCTGGCTTCACGGTATAGAGGTCGCGAGTTTGAGTCTCGTTCCGGCCCCCCTGTGTGAAGTTTACATTTTCTCCACGTGGGGTTTCTCTGGGTCCTCTGATTTCCTCAGACATTCCAAAAAACATTCTCACTTCTGCCCAACAGTCGTAACATCGATTCTCTTCCCACTTTCAAGCCCCAACTCAAAACCCACCTATTTAAAATTGCATTTTCTGTGTAACTCTCTCTCTCTTGATTCTAGTTATAATTGTATTTTATTTATTGCATTGTATTTGTGATTATATTTTATTTATTATAGTACCTATGCTTGTCTGTGACTGTAAAGTGTCCTTGAGAGCTTTGAAAGGCGCTTAAAATATAATGTATTGTTATTCATCCATCTATTTTACGTACCGCTTATTCTTCATTAGGGTCGCGGGGGGTGCTGGAGCCTATCTCAGCTGTCTTCGGGCACGAGGCGGGACACCCTGAATTGGTTGCCAGCCAATCGCAGGGCACACAAAGACGTACAACAGTCACTCTCACACTCACACCTAGGGACAATTTGGAGTGGTCAATCTGCCTGCCATGCATGTTTTTGGAATGTGGGAGGAAACCAGAGGACCCGGAGAAAACCCACGCGGGTCCGGGGAGAACATGCAAACTCCACACAGGGAGGCCGGACCAGGACGCGAACCGGCGACCTCTGCACTGTGAAGCCGGTGTGCTAACCATTCGACTACCGGGCCGCCCCTGTATTGTGATTATTTATTATTATTAAAAGTGAGACATTCACGGACCTCAATCTCTGAAATCTGAAAACAGACCAACACAATTGCCTATTTTCATATTTTTTTGCAAGAAAACGCGACACATGCGGTCATTCCCAAAAGATACCAGGGTCCCAATTTGAAATCGAAAAATGTCCCAATCCTCACCAAAAATGCAACACATCAAGGATTAAGGATTTCCAAATACAAATGAAGTCTCTTTATTGCATACATACTTAAATTGGCTGCACTGTAAGCTTGATGGCCAAAACTCTGATTGAACCTACCTAAATAGACCCTAAATGTTGGCCTCCACCAAATGCAATTCTTCAACGCCCCACCGTACATGCACGCATGCACATCAATGCCCTTTTGTGTATTGAAACCCTGAGCCGTGTTGCCATCAATTGGCATCTGTTAGTAATCAGTATGTTTACAGGCTTGACATTTACAGACAAGCAGAACTGACCTCACATACAGAACATACAGTATATATATACAGTATATGTGTGTGTGTGTATATATACACACATATATATATATATATACACATATATACACACATACATATATATATATATATACACATATATATATATATATATATATATATATATATATATATATATATATATATATATATATATATATATATATATATATATATATATATATATATATATACACATATTTGTGTTTTTCCCTCAATGGAGTCCATCTGAATTTCTTCTTTTCAAGTACACATAGGCCACGGTAATTTAAATGCTGACTGCCTTGTTTGTAGCGACATTGTTTACAGATACAGTATATCTCCGAAGACTGCCTTGGTATAGGATACTAAAGGATGCAATAGTTCACCAGATGTTGCTGGGTTTAAATCACGTAACAAATTTGTGTGTGCAATATTTTCTTAATGGTGACACATGCGGGGTTTGAGTAAAATGAATAAGATAACCTTTATTTTATTTATAAATGCTATCACCTCTGCCTTGAAAAGTATGAAAAATGAAGAGGCTCACCGCAAGAAGTTCCACAACTGTTTCAGCAAAGCCGACCACATACATGGCCACAGCCACTGCATTGGCAAATGCAAAGATTAGACCAATCGACCCTCCAAATTCTGGACCCAGACTTCTTGAAATCAAATAGTATGCTCCACCTACAGAGGCAAGGACATGATTTACAAATCATAGTCAGCCACAGTCATAGTAAATAGTTAGGACAACCAGGACCATATTTAGATTATCATGTATATATGAAGGTACATCCAGGATGCTATGATTTTTGCCTTAGCTTAGTACAATGGTGAATTTGAAATTAAAAGAAAAATCCGATTTCACTGTAGTTTTTCAGATTTGTGAAAGGGTTTGAACAAAATTGCATTGGTTATTGCAGACATTTTATGCAGCGGGACTCAATTTTCAGGGTTGTAATAACGTCTGGATAAAATTGCATATAAACAGAGATATTAACCAGTCTGAAGAACGTTCTAAACAATGCACCTTAAGCCAAAATCAAGACAAGAATTAAAATATGTACCATCATTTATGTCTGCATTGTACATAAGATAATGTAGAGAACGGACAATAAAACAATGCGGATACAAATTAAAGTTGCCCAAAAAGAAAGGATGGCACCAAAACACAAAGGATTAATGTGTGTTCTTTTCTAATAACAATGCTCTAGATGCTTGGACGGTATTTGAAAAGACAAGACATACCTCCTCGAACAAACCCATTAGTTGCAATAGCAGAAGTGGAGAGTCCAGTAATCGTCGTCACAACAGTGGCCATGGCAACAATCAGGCATGATAGGGCTGTGGCGGACAAGGAGTTATCTTTATAATCGCTTCATCAAAATTGCCCAACAAACAAATGAAAAGCCACTGAAGGAAGGTCTAGGCCAGTCACTGAAGGAAAATTAAGGCCACTCCTTGTTTTTTGTGTAAAATATCAGATTCTTTAAATCCCAATTTAGAAGTATACACACAAGATCTCTTGAGAAGGGTTTGACGTGGCTGGCTGATATTAAATTGTAATGGTACTTGTAATGGTACGATAAGCAAAAATATAATGGTATCATAGTATTAAAATTCAGCTGTAAAATTTCTCATTATGAAACGCAGTATTTGGGGTCAGGCATCAAACAGAAGATATATATATATATATATATATATATATATATATATATATATATATATATATATATATATATATATATATATATATATATATACACACACACACACACACACACACACACACACACACATAATGCATTGTATTTCGGACAGCCAGACTCGTATAATTTAGGAATTAACTCTTTTTCTGATGAAAGAAGAGAGTCTCAGGTTTTTTACACTTCATTGAATGTTTATGTAGTCCTAAAACTCAAGATTCTGTTGATTCTGCAATGTTAGTGAAAATGAACCAAAACCCTGGCACTGGAGTGGTCACATTTTTGCACATTGTCTGGCAGTGAATGCGTTAACTGTCAATAGAACCAACGATAAAGTGTTGTTACATGTGCATCGTCTTGGGAGGAGGATGTCAAGCCACATAAATACAATAAGTCTACGTATAGTCATGTCATTTTTTTTTAAGATTTATCACGTGACTTCAACCATTCAATTCCTATTACATGCTTTTGTAATAAAGGGGTGAGTAACTAATTATATGTTTATTTACACGAGTAGTACATACATAATCAAGTTACTAGTGTTATGTTTAGTTGTGACCCATGCTACTGTACACAGGGTGACCCCAAAAAAAACGGCCCCAACTCTAATTAGGCCCATTTTCTTAGTGTTTTGTCCGTATGAAATGACACTTTGGTCATAACTAGTTTATTACATTCAAAACACGAGGGTCTTTGGCCTTTTTGTCCTCTGTTCTACAGCATATGTTCTAGATGGCCTCCATTTAGCTCCATGCATTCTGGAGGCGCAGCACCATGTTGTACATGACGTTCAAATTAGACCGCAAGTTCATGCAGAAAAGATGGCACCGTGTTCCGTGAGATGAACAAAGGTTTTCTCATCTCATCTATTAGTCGTAGCGGCAGTTAGCTTTCCACAGAAGGTTGTAAGATCGGCCCTTTCACTATTTTATGGGCAAAACTGGTCATTATAATAATGTTTACAGTATAATGCTGTTTGTTGTAAGTAGAATCATCAATTGAAAATGAATTACTTAAAATCCCAACCTTGAAATATGAATATTATGGTGTCAAAACATTGGTTGTAACAAGGTTTGACTGTACTAATTAGGTGAGACGGCTATGAACAAGGCAAATATGTATATTTATATTATTCAAGTCATTTCTAAGGGGACAGATTTAACCAGACGCAAGAATGTGTGATATGGAAAAATGGCTGGACAGATTTATATGGGAAAATATGAAACGGCTGAGTCGGAGAAGCTATATCTCTGAGAAGCTCTATCTCTGTATGTGTGCAATTTAAACACCAACAATAACCCATCCTGACACCGAGATCAGGTGTGTGCACAACATGTGATTTTTCAAAGTACCGGGACTTCAAAATGATGGTATTGAGTCATTTTTGCCAGCTAAACATCAAAGCCTCATACAGTAACTTAGTTCAACACTAATAGGGTGTAAAGCTCAGTCATTTGAGAGGGGCTCAGAGCAGCTGCTGCTGCTTGTCTATCGAATGAAGCCAGATGAAATGGCTCAGACTAATTAGAATGCCTTATGGACATCTCCTGGACACCTCCTGGCCTTTGCTGAGTTGTTCCGGTCATATCCTACAGGAAGGGGGCCCAAAAGAAAAGTCAGGAAAAGCTGCTGAGACAAAGTCTCTTAGCAGGTCTCTGAACACCTCGGGATTTGCATTGAAGAGCTGGAAAAAGTCTGAACATCCATGGATGCACAGCTGTCCTCACAACCTGACCTCTGAGTTGACAATTTTAACAGAAGCTTATAGATGAACCCCAAATAAACAAACACACGTTTCATGCCAAAGCAAAGTGACATTGAGAGACAATTGTTTACCAATTCCAGCCTGACCCACAATCCAGGACATACGAATGAACAGCATGACACCCCATATGTTCAACATACAGCGGACCTGCAAAAAAAGAGGGGACATAACTTTAAACACACACCGCACACACACACACACACACACACACACACACACACACACATATACAGTGGTACCTCGGTTCTCGACCATAATTCGTTCCAAGACCCTGTTCGAAAAGCGATTTTTTTCGAACACCGAAACCATCTCTTTGCTCCTGTCACTTGCGAGTTGACAGCGGGGGGGGGGGGGGGGGGGGGGGTGGCTGCCTCTCCCGGCCATTCTCCACCTGCTGTCAATTCTCTAATCACGGACACGGGGCATTTATACGGTTCGCGATCACCTCGCCAGTGCCGGATGATTGACTCAACTCGCCACCGTACCTGGACTCTTCCTTCGATGCGCGAGTGTATCCGGTCCGAGGTATTTTCCCTGCGTCCCCTGCGTAAATTTATGTCATCTTCCGGGATTGCGTAATTTTGCACCCTCGTGTGCCATTTGCTTTTTTGCGTAGTAAGCGGGTCGGATAACCCCCTGCCTTCTTACTCGCTGTGTTTTCTTTTATTTGTGAATAAACATCCTGCTTGGGTAGTACGTGTCTGCTTTGGGATCCCAGACATTCCACTATGTTCCGACGAGTCAGCTGCCGTCACTCTCATTCGGAACGTGACAGCTACGGATGACTCGGCTACAGGATGTTCTTTTCTCTTAAAAATATCTATCCAATGACACTTGCTCTCACTCCCACAGTCACATCACTAGATTTCACAGCCTCCTTATTCTTTAATATCGTACTGATCGTAGATTTCGCATGCTGTATTCCCTCGCCAGATCAGACACTCGCACACCTCCTTCATATTTTGCGATTATTTCTTTCTTAAATGCAATAGTTGTACGCACTACTTTTCTTATGTCACTTTAAGCAACACTTACTTTCTTTGAGGCATGATTAGGGGCTAAAACTCTTTGTACACCTATATTAAACGCTAGAGCAAAACACAGCACGTCCGCTAGCGACAACAGTTGGTCACGAACAGAGCGATACACCCGTGCGCCGCTCAGGTCCCCACCCTCGCGTACGCACTCACGCGTCGTATTGGCGTTCGAACACCGATTGATGTTCGAATGCCGAAGCAAGAATATCTCGAATATTTTGTTCGAACACCGATTTGTTCGAACTGTGAGGCGTTCGAGAACCGAGGTACCACTGTATATATATATATATGTTTTGTAATTATTTTACAGACCGATAGGACAGGTATTCATCCCCTGAATTGTCAACGATGCCACTGATGCAAATCTGTGCTGTGTGCAACTGGGTACAAAAAAAACTCCATATTTACCATCACATTGTTGATCCTTCATCAAGTACAAATTTTGCTTGATTGTTGAATAGTTTCTAAGTATTTGTTCATTATAATACTATTCACATGATACCACAGGATTGTGGTATAACAACAACATTGGAATTACGAACCTTTCAATACAAATTAGTTGTCTGGATTTAATAATTAGAATAGTTAGAGACTATTAGTACTTTTAATGGATGGATGGGTGGCTTGTACAGCTAAAATGGTTGGCATTTAAACTGAAAGCATTGAAATAATCAGACATAAAACAGAACAAATCTAGATTTCTCAAACGATGTGCTAAACACTGATAGCTGGTATCAGAAATGTGCTGATGCCGGCCTTATTTCAAATCAAAGTAATGACATTGGTGATACTCAGGAGTTGAGAACCTGTACTATCGGTCTGAAAAAAAGGTCTTGAACATCCCTGCAATATCAAGGTCGGTGCTGTTGGACAGTATGCGGCTGGGTGGATGCATGGCTTGAGGAGCCCGCAATAAGGAGCGTCAGCACAAAGCGCCGATGCGTATGTGGAACTATCGCGGCTTAGAATTGAAGCGGATTCACGTGGGACAGGAGATGTGAGACAATCTTTTCATCAATGGACAGCTACAGCTGCGTGTTTGCTTTCAACATTTAGCTTGTAGTCGACATGCACATTCCATTGACATTCCTTTGATACTCTCCTCTTTCATCTGGAACTGCTTCATGTAACAAAGAGGGTACAGAAAGTGCTTCAGAATGAATGACTCTGTCTTTGTGTTGTCATGTTATTTGCTATTTCGTGTTTTTTTGTTCTTTTGACTTCAAGACGGCGCCGCGAGAGTGGCTGCCTTTCCAGCAGCTCCTGTATTTAGTTTTTCTACTTTCATTCCTTTCATCACTTTGCTGCTGTGAAATGTAAATTTCTCTACTGCGAGACGAATAAAGGCAAATCCAATCCAATCTATCCAATTTGCCAACGAATGAGTTTTTTATTTGGTTGGGATATAAAATGTGTAACAAACCAGAACTCCTTTAATCCAGCCAAACTTGACAACTCCTTTAGAGTCAGCAGCTTCCATTGCTGCAGCTTCCTCTGCTGGGGACAGCTCATCACCATTGGCAAACCCATCTTCAAAAGGTTCCTGAAACAGCAGAAAAGGGAGAGAGAGAGAGAGAGAGAGAGAGAGAGAGAGAGAGAGAGAGAGAGAGAGAGAGAATTGTTCCCTTTGAATAACACAAAGATAGGCAATTGAGTTGAGACAACTGCAATGAACAATTGTGCAACCACCAAGGAAATCAATTATTTTCGTCTCTGCAATCCATGTCTTACTTTTCTTTCTCAAAATGTGGCTGGTCCTGCAACTTAGACTCAAGTACAACTCATATACAGTAAAGTCTCGTTATATCGATATCGAATATATCGATAGTCCCGGTTATATCGATACTATTTCTATGCACGCACGGAGAAAATTACATGCAAACAGGGTCGGATATATCGATAGTCCCGGTTATATTGATATTTTTTCGGACTCCCTTGAATATCGATATAACGAGACTTTACTGTATATGAAAAACAGAACTCTCGTTGAATGCTCATTCCCTAATTTTGTGGCCCTTCTTTTGGCGTGTATCTTTTGGATATATTACTGCCCTTTACCAAAAGGTGGGGGAATGCAGCACAAATATTTGCCACGCCCACGCAACGTTATCTCCCCCCCCCCACCACCACCACTCCCTGAAACACATCACATCAGAAGCATAGTGTCCTTGAGAGTTTTGAAAGGCGCTTATAAATTCAATGTAAATACAAAATAATACATACAGGCACAGCAAAATCACATTGATCACACAACTCGTGTGCGATAGGAAACCATTTATTGGTCCAGTCAAAATAACGCCACAGAAACGACACGCTTTATTTACCGGAATTGTTTGTACTAACTAGACCAGATATGGGCAAACTACGGCCCGCGGGCCACATACGGCCCGTTAGGCTTTTTAATCCGGCCCGCCAAATTTGCCCAAATTATAGTAAAAACAGTGTCTGAAACTCATGACAAAAAGTTAGCTGGACAACACGGCAGATAACTGAAAAGTTACCTGCCCCATTCTTCACAACTTGAAGCACAATGAGACAACTAACCACATTAAATAAAACATTGTCACGAAGTATAAAGTTTTTTTTAAATCAAGAATACTACAAATGCTACCTCACTTAGTTTACGGTAAATGTGCATGGCTGCAGATTTTGCTGCAGTAGTGGATTGTCACTGTGGTGCACAATGCAACGTTTGCATTGCTTCCTACGAGCCACTAAGCCCCTTTCATAAGTCTCACGTACACTTTACAGTCACGGTTTAATGTAAATTTACGTTTTGTAGCGTCACATATGTTGTTAGCTTCTTTTGAATCTTTCTTCTGGGCTGAGGTTCTGTGCATCTATTTTGGAAAATGATATGCAATTGCACGACTTTATAACGCTTGCGAAAGTCCGGAAGAAAGAAGCAGGCTTCTGATTGGCTGCCATGCGGAGTATGCAAATTTCAACTGCAGGTAGTCTATGTCTGTGTGCTCGGCGACGGTACACGTGTACTGTTTGCGGGTGAAGGCGAGGGCGTCAGTGAGGAGTTTGTTGAGCGCGCGGTCAGGACAAACCATCTATGATTTTGCGGAATTTAACACAAGTAGGTATTATTGAGCTTGAATATTTCGTTGTGTAATAATATGTTTTGAATGTTGAAAGTGATTCCATTTTTCAATAAATGTTGATTTCTTTAACTTTGCCCCTTCGATGGAAACTTATTAAAAACAGACGCAATCTTGATAAATCACAGTGCATATGTTATTTTAATCTATTTCCATTTCCTCCTCCAAGTATCTGCGAAATAGTATGTAAACGCCATATCTTGCATATTCCTTGAGACAAATTTATTAACTGATCAGGGATATTTTTCACATTTGAAAGACAGTTTATACATTGGGTTGTAGTGTTCTTACTGTGCTATGAGGTTTGTACACACTACATTTAAAGGACAACCGGCACCATTTTTTTTGGTTTCCCACTGACATCAGAAAAACGTTTTTTAGCATCTAAAATACCCAAAACAGGCATGCTGATATTTTTAGTTAAATGAAAAACACCAATAAAAATGACTTCAAAAGGAATCCGGAAATGGCCAGTTTCAGAAGGTCCCACCCCCTTGTTCGTGACGTCACGTCAAGACGTCTTGCCTTGCTCGAGAATCAAAACAATTAGTTCAGATTCGGAGAAGATGCTTTCTTGTTATGTTCAGTTATGAATATGATTCAAATAGTTCTGAAGACGAAAGCATAAATGTTTGCAATTGATTCAAGGAGTCCTGCCATATCAATTCGAGCCGTCAATGACAGCAATGTAGCACCCAAAAATGCTGAAGATGGCACCCAAGCTCCGTTGGAAATGGGCTGATTTGTCAGCTGGGAATTTGTGTCAGCGAATATCAAATAGTTGTCTTGGTGCAACACACAACGATTCACCATCGCGTGATTTATGTGTTTTTCTTCTAATTTCGCCATCAACACAAAGTTTTCAGACCAAACAAAGTACCACAAAATGCATTGTATGTCGCTTTCTCGGTCAGGGGCGGTCCAAACGTGACGTCACATGGGGATCGTCATCAACTCGAAAACAAGACTTCAAGAATATTCAGCGCAAGTCATAAAACGTAAACTATAGCTATATGCTGTGGAATCTTTGTAAAATACCCTCAGTCGAAGTCATTTGAAGTGATTTTATAAATTATGGACGTAACTTGTCCGCAGGCGTCGGTTGTCCTTTAATGCTTTAGTATTTCCGGCCCAAACACTCCCTCAAAATGCTCCTGGGCCGGCCCCTCTGTCAAATTTTAGAACCCAATGCGGCCCGCGAGTCAAAAAGTTTGCCCACCCCTGAACTAGACTGTATTTAGAAAAACTCAAATTGGGAATTTTTCCGACCACTGTAAATTTGTGTTTCATTGTGTAACTTGGTTGATAAAATGACTTGGATTTAATTTAATTGGGTGTTGTATATAACATTAACATACGTGTGTGGGCAAATGTGAAAAAGTGGGAGAAAAGGAATATATATATATATATATATATATATATATATATATATACACTAACAATCTGCTAACACGCTGCTAACAATCACCTCGGCAAAGCAAACTCTTGAACTTGCCAGTACGAGACACAGCGAGGCGTCGTAATCATGTCACATGAGGTGACAGCGACTCGTTGAAATGTCCCAGTATCGGTGACGAGGGGATCAACACGCACATTCGCGATCCCGGAAAGCACCAAACTTACGTGATCGCGGCTAACAATCACCTCCGGCAAAGCAAACTGTTGGACTTGCCAGCGCAAGCGTCGTAATCATGTCACTGGTGAGGTGACAGCGACTCGTTGAAATGAAATGAAATTGAAGTGTCTTCTTCGGCTGGCGGAGGTGGCGAGCGGCGGCCCTGCCCCAGCTGTCAACTCGCACGTGACAATTTCGGTGTCATTAGTCACGTGAAAGCATCGACTAAATAACGCCTTTGTGTAAAGCTTTTAGGCGAAGGATGGTAGCAATGGTGAACGGTACCGGGCTCTTTATTTGTAGAATGGTCGTAGAAAGTCACTCTCAGGGAAGTGACATACAGCGTGAGAGATGTGTCAAGCTAAGGTTCACATGACAGCCGCGGAGTGCACATGTGACGCCACAAACGCACACCTCATTCGTGTTTCTCAATGATCTCCTTCTTCTCCTCGACGTTGATTATTAGGGGATCATCTTGCATTCATTTCCTAATAGTAAAATTATCTGCAAAAAGCTCCTCTGAGGCGATCAACGTGTGAATTCAGAGAGGTGTGGAAACGTGCGAAAAGTAGTGCGTATTTCAAGGTGTAATTCCGCATAAGATTGACTCCGCCGCATCCGAAGATCACTCTGGCAGCCGTGGTGGGTGTGTATCGCGAAAAGTAGTGCGTATTTCAAGGTTTAATTTTCATAAATTTGACGTTCGTAAACCGAAAAGTTCGTAAGGTAAGGTGTTTGTAAGCTGAGGTCTCACTGTATTATATATATATATATATATATATATACACACACACACACACACGTGCATGGTAAAATATTGGATCTCTGTTTCAATAAATCTGTTTATGTCAGTAAAGCTGGGGCCATTTCCTTCTGAGCTGCACACGCCATGTGATGGAAAAACAGGCGTCACTACATCCACTCAGCTTTGCTGAAAAGAGGATTGTGTTAGGTTGTATAAGAGTTGGGAAGCACTTTGGGGAAACTTGCAGCATTTACAGGTTTTAAAGAACAAGTTTGACTAAATTAAGAGGACGGAGCCTCAAAACCATTCACGGACAAATCTATACTGAAGGAGGGAAAATGAATTTAAAAAAATTCTTTGAAAGTTTAAAGTTTGTTTCATGTACAATTCCCTGACAGCGCTGGCAAAAATGGTTATTTGGATCAGAGAGAAGCATTTTAAAATGGTACAGGTAAGCAACAATAGCAACATTGTTACACTGCTAAAATTGTATCCCATGTCGCCATGTCAGGTCTTGACAAAGATAAGCACTAATTCCTTTTTATAAACTCACACAATCTTGTATCTACTTTATGTTTTGCTTTTGTTTGTGGTTTGGGCCGTGATAGCGGTTGCTCATCATGCCCTGTATGTGTATGCGTGCATCTGCAGTACTGGGTCGATTGCTTGAAAAGTCGATCTCTGGCAAAAAAAGGCTGGGCTCCCTTGGTTTAAACACTCAGTTATTACAAGCATCTTAAGGATATGAGGCAACGAGAAATGATGACATATAAACACTCCCATCTACACTTTGTATTGCTGAAACTGCCAACACAATGTCCTGTCCATTTTGGCTTGATAAAACTGAACCTCTTCAAGAGGCCTCTTGAGCGAAACAAAATGACATGTACCAGTAGAGATGCTCCCCACCTTACAAAGGAGATACGTTCAGAGCAGTCGTTTGTAAGGTGAATTTGATCGTAAATTGCTTTAGTGCTATATTTGTATGGAATGTATGTTTAAGTCAAACACTGAATGGGGAAGTATAAAACACAGATGCTCTAAGAGTCGTAAAATAAATTCACACCTACTGTAGAATGACGATACATTCTTGGGTCTTCAGTAAGCCATTACTGAAGCTGCTGGCACATAATTACCGAATTACGTGCCATTACATTTTGTTATGCATCGCCATTCGACTACTACTCGGAGCCTTAACTGGGAAGAGGGATTTTCTCCCTGCCCACATACTCCACACAGCCAATCGTTAGCGAGCTCAGCTGATCGAGGCCCGAACTCGTTGGCAACACTATAACATGATTGCCCAACCTTGGTGTCCGTTGCTTAAACATCCAGCCCTTGAAATCTCTAATGTGTGTGTGTGCGTGCGTGTCGCACAGTACGCAGGCGAACTTGGCGGAAAGAAATGGCCGCACAATACAAAATCTAACTTCCAGCATCTCGGTCCAAACATTTTTCGACATACTGTACTCGCAACAATGTTCGTTTTTACCGTAACGTCCTAACTCGAATGTTCATAAGCTGGGGAGCTGCTGTACTGACAATGAGATTTTTGCTTTAAGAATGCTGATAGAGAAGTACAGAAAAGGTCAGAAGGAATTGCATTGTGTCTGTAGATCTGGAGAAAGCGTATGACAGGGTGCCCAGAGAAGAGCTGTGGCATTGCATGAGGAAGTCTGGAGTGACGGAAAAGTATGTCAGAGCGGTGCAAGACATGTATCATGACTGTAAGACAGTTGTGAGGTGTGTTGTCGGTGTGATTGAGGAATTCAAGGTGGAGGTGGGACTCCACCAGGGGTCAGTTCTGAGCCCCTACTTGTTTGCTATTGTGATGGACAGGCTGACAGACGATGTTAGACAAGAATCTCCTTGGACCATGATGTTTGCAGATGACATTGTGATCTGTAGTGAGAACAGGGAACAGGTGGCGGAGAAACTAGTGATGTGGAGATATGCCCTGGAAAGGAGAGGAATTAAGATCAGTCGCAGAAAGACGGAATCTATGTGTGTGAATGAGAGGGATCCAAGTGCAAGAGTGATGCTACAGGGATAAGAGCTAAAGAAGGCGGATGATTTTAAGTACTTGGGGTCAACTGTCGAGAGCAATGGAGAGTGTGGAAAAGAGGTGAAGAAGCGTGTCCAGGCAGGCTGGAGCGGCTGGAGAATAATGTCAGGTGTGATAGAAGGGTTTCAGCTAGGATGACAGGAAAAGTGTATAAAACAGTGGTGAGACCAGCCATGATGTTTGGACTGGAGATAGTGCCACTGAAGAAAAGACATGAAGCAGAGCTGGAGGTAGCAGAGCTGAAGATGTTGAGGTTTTCTTTGGGAGTGACCAGGTTGGATAGAATCAGGAATGAGTACATTAGAGGGACAACTCATATTAGAGGCTTTGAAGAGAAAGTCAGAGAGGCCAGGCTGAGATGGTTTGGACATGTCCAGAGGAGAGACAGTGACTATATCGGGAGAAGGATGCTAAGCCTTGAACTGCCAGGCAGGAGACCGAGAGGAAGACCGAAGATGAGGTTTATGGATGTGGTCAAAGAGGACATGAAGGTGGCTGGTGTGAGAGAAGAGGATGCACAAAACCGGGACAGATGGAGGACATTGATTCACTGTGGCGACCCCTGAGGGGAAAAGCCGAAAGGAAAAGAAGAAGAGGAGTCCTGAATTACAAAGTGAACACTGCCAAGGGTGCAAGAGGTGATGGAAAAAAAACTTCAAAGAGAGAATCTAATGAAAAGAGTGAAATCACAAGGACTGAATGCGGTGAAACACAGATCAGTTCTAATTTGGAAGGATAATTCACTTATTTTAACTGCAGGTTTTAGTTGTATTAGTTGAAATTTGTTGACTCAATGTCATGTCTTTGTAGAAAATTCTCTGATGAACAAACAATACTAGGAAATATTAATCCATTCATTTTCTGAACTGTTTTATCCTCATTAGGGTTGGGGGGTTTGTGGGGGACTGCAGCCTATCCCAGCTATCTTCGGGCATAAGGTGGTGTGAAGGGGCAGCCAATCACAGGGCACACAGAAATGAACAACTCACAACTAGGGACTATTTGGAGTGGTCAATCAACCCACCATGCATGTTTTTGAAGGTAACTGGATGACCCGGAGAAAGCCTATGCAAGCAATGGGAGAACAGGCAGAATTGAAACCTGTACTTCTGCACTGTGACGTCAACGTGAGTAAACATATAGAAAAAAATTATTTGCGACAGGCATACCAAAAACAATGGAAAATGGAAATCCAGAGCATAAATTAGAATAAAGTGTTTCATACAAAGTCGGCTTCTTTACTACCAGGCTTAACAAGTTTTCTTGGGGAAACTTTCAAATGGAGAGGTCTTAGAATGTAAATGTACTCTGATGGGAGGGGTGCACATTGTGTCTTGCTTTTTCTTAGATCTGGCATTAATTGCACAAAGGTATTTTAGTGATGAACACCCACTCAATAGCAACAAAGGTCAACAAGTATTCAGACAGTCTTTCTGAAACTGCTGGTAACCACTTAGTGCTGTGCTACTATAGCTGTAAGGCAACCACGCATAGATGACACTATGACAATTGGCCTACCACTCAAGTCAAAAGTCAAATCCTCTGGCGCCTTCACTTCCTGTTTGTGTGCAAACTTTGATGAAGCAACAGGAGGGCATGGGACAAAAAGGTAGGGTGAGTTTTGCTCATATGTAAGTCTCAAGCAAGGGTTTATATTGTGCTTGTTCACAACAGCTGCACTGTGCTATAAGCCGGAACATATTTAGAGGTTTGGCTTTTGCTCATGCTTCATTCTTATTTATTTAATTATGTAGAGTGATTCAGCTATTGACTAACGACCATTCAGCAAAATATTTAAACAACACATTTATTCATTTCATGTTATCAGAGGCTGTAACAAGTGCTGTATATAACTTTTAATGAAAAATGATACAACACAGCCCACGACACAAAATGACAGAATCTAGTGGGAAAAGATTAAAGATGTGAAAATCAAAGTCTCCTTTAATCGGTTCAGATATATTTTGGAATTACAGGCGGACCACAGCTTCTCCAACCTCACTGAAATTGTTGTTGTCACACGTCAAATTGATTATTACATTAAATTGATCATTACATTAAAAGTATGGCGGTAGATGCACATTGTCACCATAGCATAAAAGCCAGCCACAATAATCTTACCAAAAACACAAGCTAAACTGTGATTGGCACCAAAAACACAAGCTTATCGGTGATTGGCACAAACTATCTAATGAATGATTACATATCCAATTTGTTCAAATCAGTAATATTTTGATTTGCAGAAGAAGTTTCAGAAGTACGGTCTTCTGACATTTTTTATTATGCTTAGAATATCTTTTTTTATCTTTTCACCCCCTCCTCACCCCCCTATCAAATTGCTGCTGTGGAATGCAAATTTCCCCATTGTGGGACGATTAAATGCTTTCTGATTCTGATAATGATGGCAATATAGGAGAACGTTCATGTAAAACACAGGTGTCAAAGTCAAGGCCCGCGGGCCAAATCCGGCCCGCCACATCATTTTTTTCGGCCCGCGAAAGCAAATCAAACTTGTTAAATTTCATGATGATTGCTAAAATCTGAGCCAAAATTTCATATTTTTGGATGTCAACCACAATAAAAGTCATTATTCTTGACTTCAGATTTGAAAACGAGTTATTCATTAATTTGCTGTGTGGTCTATATGTAATATTTGAAGGGATTTAAACATTCTAATGGGTTCCGCAAATTCATAACGGCCCTCGAGAGGAAACCATAACTACAATGTGGCCCGCGGCAAAAAATTACTTTGACACCCCTGATGTAAAATATGTCATGCCTGCAAGCACAAAATTGTGGAAATCAAGCTAATCGCTTGTTTATTTCTAAAACGAGTGTTTTATGCTGATATTTATAGTTTTTCTACCGTGTCACTTTGTATGCCATTATCAGTGTCTTGACAGATAAATCTAAAAAAAAATGTAAATTATTATTAATAGTCTAATTTCTAAATGAAGAACTGGGTCGGAAACAAGTATCATTTTATATTAATCAGTAAACTAGAAGTAGTATATGTGCCCCCTGATCAAGACAGTAGTTGAAAATAAAAACAAGATGCAATAGAATACAATGCATATTGATTTATATCGTGCTTTAACAACAGCTGAAGCTATAATAAAATGATTAACATGGACAGCTATCATATACAGGAAATAAAGCAGTGACAATGGCACTACAGTGACTTTGATACAGATACAGTGAATATTCTCTCGTACAGAATCATACTAAGCATGGCTCAACCAGCCTGTTATGAAGAAAGAGATGAGCCTCGTTGGCGAGCGCCTGGTGGCCGGGCCTGTATCCATGCGGCCCGGCCGGGCTCAGCCTGAAAAGGGAACGTGGCACCCCCTTCTCAAGGGCTCACCACCCAGACAAAGGCTGGGACCATGGCGGTCCTATCCTCGGCTACAGAAGCAAGCTCTTGAGACATGGATAGTCACCTCTTTTGCAAGTAAGGAGCCCGAGCTGGTGTTTGAGGTAGAAAAGACTAGATACTGTATCGTCGGATTTGCCTCCACACACAGGCTGAGCTCTGGTACCAGCCCTCTCAAGATTAGTTAAACTCCCTTTCACTCTGGAGTTACCCACAATGAGAGGTGTAGAGCAGGCGTGGGCGTACTCATTGCCCTTCAGCTCACCGCCTGTACGTTGGGATTCACTCGGTACGGGGCACGGGTCCTGACTGTTCTTTGGGTGCATGCACCAAACAGCAGTTCAGTGTACCTATCCTTTTTGGAGTCCTTAGAGCAGGGGTCTCCAAATTCGGTCATGATTCTGTTCATAACCTTTATGGACAGAATTTGTAGGCGCAGCCGAAGCGTTGAAGGGCTCCGTTTTGGTGGCCTCAGAATAGCATCTCTACTTTTTGCAGATCATGTGGTCCCATTGGGGCCTTCAAGCAAGGCTCTCCAACTCTCACTGGAGCATTTCACAGCCGAATGTGAAGTGGTTGGGATGAGAATCAGCACCTCCAAATCTGAGAAAATGGTTCTCATTCAGAAAAGGATGGAGTGCCCTCTCAGGTTTTGGGAGGAGATATTGGAGGAGTTTCAGTATCTGGGAGTCTTGTTCACGAATGAGCATAGAAGAGAGCGAGAGCGACAGGCAGATTGACTTTGTACCAATCTGTCATGGTAAAGAAGGAACTGAGCCATAAGGCGAAGCTCTCTATTTACCGGTCGATCTACATCTCAACCCTCAACTGTGGTCACGACATATGGGTTGTGATCGAAACAACGAGATTGCGGATACAAGTGTCCGAAATTAGCATTCTCCATAGGGTGTCCGGGCTCTCCCTTATAGATAAAGTGAAAAGCTCGTTCATCCGGGAGGGGCTCAGAGTCGAACCGCTTCTCCTCCACATTGAGAGCAGCCAGATGAGGTTGGTTGGGCATCTAATTAAGATGCCTCCTGGTGAGGTATTCACGGCATGCCCCACTGGCAGAAGACCCCAGGGACAACCCAAGACATGCTGGAGAGACTATGTCACCCAGCTGGCCTAGGAATGCCTCGGGATCTGCCTGGAAGCGGTGGCTGGGGAGAGGGAAGTCTGGGTTTCCCCATTGAAGCTGCTGGCCCTGCAACCCGACCTCGAATAAGCGCTACATAATGGATGAATGGATGGAGGAATATACTGTCCAAAATCTGTTTATAATCATAAATTATGAAAGAAACATCAGTCACACAGTCTATAGAGGGCACATCAACTATGCCTACCTGTGGTGTTCTCGGGTTTGGTTTGCCAAAGACCTTTGTTATAGTTAAATTGCTCATGCGTTCGGTGCTAACATTAGCTGTAGCTGCACTCGCAACTGGGTGCTTTGCATTGCTGTGGAAGGCCAAATTTTAGCGGCTTCTGAGGTAGGCAAACTCTTCACAAATTAGCCACAATTCTCTACTTTATCAATTATGTTATCAGGCTGTTTTCTCCATGTAAAATTTCCATTATTTGTGCCAAGAAATCACACTTCCACACCGCTGCATAGCCTAACTCCAATGGGGTCTCTGAGATTTGGCTCAACAAGCCCAACATAATGGCAGTCAATCAATGCTTCGCTTCAGGCTGTTACTGACAGTTGTTTACCCACCCTCAATAACTAACACATTAAGACATCCATCCATTTTCCAGACTGCTTTATCCTGATTAGGGTTGTGCTGGAGCGTAACCCTGAATTGGTTGCCAGCAGGGAACACAGGGACAGTTAACCATTCACTCTCACACTCACATATTGGGAACATTTTAGAGTGTTCAATCAGCTTGTCAGGCATGTTTTTGTAATGTGGGAGGAAACCAGAGGACCCGGAGAAAACCCACGCTGGGCCGGGGAGAATATGCAAACTCCACACGGGGAGGCCGGAGTGGGATTTGACCTCCCAACCCCTGCACTGTGAAGTTGGCGTGCTAATCACTCGACTTCCAGGCCGCCCCACATAGGAAGTCAACACATGAAAATAAAAAGGGGTATTACCAGTGTTTGAAATAACGTCTGCCCGGAGGCCCGTGGCGTACAACTTTCAAAACGACTCGGCCCAGGTGGCCGACAACTTCTTCAAGAAAAAAAAATATTATTTTCAAATCAAACGTTTGTTTTATTCAATAAAGCAAAAGCTACAAGCAAACCGCTACAAGCCACGTGGACTCCTCTTCCTAAGCTTTCAAGTACACTTTGCAGTCACAGTATAGTGCGAAGCAGCCGTGCCAAGTATGCAAATTGTCAAACGAACGTTTGCTTGTCAAATTACATACGCGCCACGGCAGCCTATCAGAAGCCTGTTTCGTGCGTGACTGAAAAATGTACTTGAGAGTTTTGAAAGCCACTGAGAAAGAGGAGGCCATGTGGCTTTGAGCAGACAACACAACGCAAACATTGCATTGTGCACCATGACGACAAACGACAACTAGAGCAAAATCTTCATTAAGGAAGTACCCACCACAAAGGCTCCCTAGCTTAATTTATGGTAAAAGACCATAAATTAAGCTAGGGAGCCTTTGTGGTAGGTACTTCCTTAATTAAAAAAATCCTTTATACTGCGTGTTTGCTTTCAACATTTAGCTTGTAGTCACACATTCCACCATGATGTCCCTGATCCACTGGTGGAAAGACGCTTTGATCCTCTCCTCTTTCATCTAGAACTGCTTCATGTCATCACAAAGAGGGTACAGCAAGTCCTGACGAATGAATGTCTCTCTGTGTCTTTGTTTTGTCATATTGTCTCTATGCTGTCATATCATTTGTTCATGTATCATTTGTTCGTATATTTATTTTTTTGTTCTTTTGACTTCAAGACGGCGCCGCGAGAGTGGCTGCCTTTCCAGCAGCTCATGTATTTTGTTTTTCTACTTTCATTCCTTTCATCACTTTGCTGCTGTGAAATGTAAATTTATCCACTGTGAGACTAATAAAGGCAAATCCAAATCCAAATCCAAACAATGGTTCTTTTTTTTGCGATTAGTCGTCTTATTGTGTTTCAAGTTGTGAAAAATGGGGCAGGCAACTTTTCAGAGTTGTCTGCCAGGGTAACCGCTAACTTTTTGTCACGAGTTTCAGACACTGGTATTACAAAAAGGCAACCGTACGACAGAAACAATAAATGCAGAAATAAAAAAAAACACTGACATAAAAAAATAATAATTCACAATAAAGGTTGTATTTAATTAATTACAATTAACGCAGTAATTTAAGACCTCTAGTTTTAATTAGAATTTACTTTAGTGTTTTGACAGACGATGCTGACAGCTGAAAATGTTGTTGAAATGTTAAAATTAAAGTTTTCAATAGACAGAAAAACAAATCCTAAATACAGTCTGCGGCTGGATGCATGGCTTGAGGAGCCCGCAATGAGAAGAAACAAGCGTCAGTGCAGAGCGCCAGTCGCCACAAGTCGCGACAATTCCACATACGCATCATGTGGAATTGTCGCGACTTGGAATTGAAGCGGATTTACGTTGGACAGTAGATGTGAGACAGTCTCAGTCGATGGATGCTACAGCTTTGTGTTTGCTTTCAACATTTGGCTTTTAGCAGACGTGCATATTTCATCATGACGTCCGTGATCCACTGGTGAAAAGGACACTTTGATCCGCTCCTCTAAAACTGCTTCATACAACAAAGGTGGTGCAGAAAGTGCTGAAGATTGAATGACTTTCTGTGTCTTATGTCTCATTATTTGTACTTCAGTTTTTTGTTGTTATTTTGACTTCAAGATGGCGCTGTGAGAGTGGTTGCCTTTACAGCAGGTCATGTACAGGTAACATCCGTCTTACGACCGGGTTCCGTTCCGACCAAACGGTCGAAAATCAAACTGGTCGTAAGTCGAAATCCATTCAAAATGTTGAATAAAGACTCTGTGCTAAATGACTTGCAAACGCTTTTCTAACTCACCATTGCGAACACGAAAATAAACATTTTGTATTCTCATTCAATGAAAAGTCACCACCCGGCTGCTTATCATTCAAACAGTAGCAGTTTATTGATTACTGAGCAGTCAACAATTGACAAAGTGGAATTTCCATTCCAGTTTTTGAGTCACACAGACAATGTAATAATAGAACGGTGAAGGTCGCTCCAACCTCGACAATGGAACTCCAAAACATTAAAGTGAACCAAAGCTAATTAAATGTGACTCTTAATACTACATATTTGAGACTAGCTGTAATTTTGAGGTGGTGAAAGATGAAACCAAGGAGTTGACTACATCATACACTCCTTTAAAAATTAATAAAAATGCTGAGTAAAAAAATACAATCGGTGCTCTATATCTGGGGTGTAGCCTTGACAAAATATGACCACAGCCTTTAATCATTGAATACTTGAACCCCCTCCACGGACACTTTTTTAACCAACACAGCTCCCTCGAAAATAGCAAAAGAGGACGTCTATTACTATGGGATTGGTGGATTAAAGGCCTGCTTTATAATTTTAACTCTGATGACATGGTCATTATTGTAAAAAATAAACAAATCAATGTAAAAATAACATACTTGTGGAAGAATGCCCATATTTCAACTTATCAATCATGAAAATATCATGTTTGCTACTATTTTTTAGAACAGTTAGAAAAGGGAAAACATGGTCACATTGAACATCATCTGGTCAAGACATCAAAAAAAAACATAGATCACATAACCATCTCAATAAAACGTTTTACATTTTTTGCAATTCTGCTGATGCAATGTCCTGTTCACTGTGCCATATAAGAAAGAAAAGTAAACAAATAATGAATAACGAAGAGACAAATAATAGTAATACAAATAAAAATAATAAATAATAGTAATTATAATAGCAATCATTAACAATTTTGATCTTGAGTGGATTGTGGTTCATAGGTTAACTTAAATATCTTTATAAGCACTTTGGTTGCTGTAAATTTTCCCCAGGTATCACATAGTCTCTCAAATTTCTCTCGCTCGCCTCGGACAATGAAAGTAATCATTCCCATATTCGCTCCTATTTTAAGAAAACAAAACAGAAATATTTTACAATCAACTTAACATTTAATATCAATCTTTTTTTGAAAAGTACAATGAATTGTAAGACATTGTTAATAACTTAAAATATGCACATCAACCGACCATCACCATTCCTATGGGTCAACAAACTCAAATTTGAAAGACATCCACATTAACATTCAATAATGTTCACATCAATGAATCATAAATGTGTTGAATTTTCATATGAACGTTAAGTTCACGATGACAATGACATTTTGTGCCCAGTGTTGGGAGCCTTTTACTGTGCGAGTTGTCATTGTTCTTTTTTGAATGTTGCTGTGCCGATGACCATTTTGTGTTTGGGAGCCTTTTACTGTGCGAGTTGCTTGTTCTGTAGCCACAATAAGTCTTCTTGTGCCGGTCCCATGCCCGGATAAATACAGAGGGTTGTGTCAGGAGGGGCATCCGACGTAAAAGCTTGGCCAAAACAAACATGCGGATCAAACGTCTACAGATGACGAACACTGATTTGCTGTGGCGACCCCTTGAAGGGGAAAGCCGAAAGGAAAAGAATAAAAATTCATATTAATCATATCAAATCACATCTTTGACCACTATAAATTATAGTGTCTGTACGTGTTAAATTGCGTCATTGAATATTGCCAACAAAAAGTATTTCCACCCTCCATCTTGTTGAGCTGAGCCTTGCTGCTACTGTTAGTTGTGGCCATTTTGCTCTTTTCTGCTCCGTTGGAATGTTGGTGTTTTTTAGCTTTATCTGCCAACTCCTTCTCTTTGAACATGTAACTTGCCAAGTCAAATTCATTTAAAGACGATTTAGCTGGGGATTTCGTTTTTGTCTTATCGCATTGGCTTCGTCTGGCCGGAGTTGAGCAAGTTTCACCACCACCGTCCTTTAGCTTCCTTTTCTTGCTTTGTCTTTCAGATTCTTTAACGTCTGAAAAAGTAAGTGGCCTCATCACTCCTTTAAATGGTTTTTCGTACTTTTCCCGAGCCACCTCAGCATTGAAGAATTTGACAGGGCTGTCCATTGTTGGAGAAGGCGATCAAGGCAATGCTCCAGGTCCGATAGAAAAATCTTGCCGACACACACTGCAGTTCACATACTTTCACCTTCTCTTGACCGAAGTATAACTCCTGGAAATGCTTGGATATATTCCCCACTCAACGACTGGAGTTTTCTTTTAGATTTCTAACTTTTTGTTGCTTTTTCTCCAGCAGATGATAAAAACGATGCTAACTCTTGTCTCTGAATTCCAGGAAGACCCGTAGCACGAGCATGCGCAATACATCTAAAGGAAGCTAACAACTGGCACTCTGCCGATCGCCTGTTCTAAATTTTGAAACAATCCTTAGCGATCTCGTGTTTTGAATGAATCTTGAGTATTTACTATTTTAACGATTTTTGACTTGTTTTTATTGAACACTGTAATTTTCATTAATAAACCGTAACCCAGAATGGGATAATGAAAACCGTATTCATTCCAGCAAAACCGGAGTAGTTGGCAAGTATGGAAAAGGGATTGCAGGAAAGCACAAAATGACTAGGAAACTCATCTCATCTGATTTTCCGTACCGCTTATTCCTCATTAGGGTCGCGGGGGTTGCTGGAGCCTATCTCAGCTGTCTTCGGGCACGAGGCGGGGGACACCCTGAATTGGTTGCCAGCCAATCGCAGGGCACACAAAGACATACAACAGTCACACTCACACCTAGGGACAATTTGGAGTGGTCAATCTGCCTGCCATGCATGTTTTTGGAGTGTGGGAGGAAACCGGAGGACCCGGAGAAAACCCATGCGGGTCCGGGGAGAACATGCAAACTCCACACAGGGAGGCCGGACCGGGACGCAAACCGGCGACCTCTACACTGTGAAGCCTGTGTACTAACCACTCGACTACCGGGCCGCCCGACTAGGAAACTAAAATTTCTAATTAACTATATTTTACTTGCCATAAAAATGAATGCACCAAAGATTAGTTCATTTAATTACTATTATATGTGTTATAATGTTGCATTCTTTTTCAATGTATAAGAAATGCTTAGAATAACAATACAACACTTAATTGTTAAAATAACAACAACAAGTGGAGCAGCTGGAGCTCTGGTGCAGCCGTCACAAGCTAGGGCTGAACACGCTCAAGACAGTAGAGATGATCGCGGACTTCAGGAAACATTCATCGCCACAGCTGCCCCTCACACTATCCAACTGCCGAGTGTCAACCGTTGAGACCTTTAAGTTCCTGGGAATCACAGTCTCCCAGGACATGAAGCGGGAGGTCAACACCAACTCCATCCTGAAAGGCCCAACACCGGATGTACTTCCTGAGGCTGCTAAAGAAGCATGGCCTGCCACAGGAGGTGCTACGACATTTCTACACGGCTGTCATCAAATCCATCTTGTGTTCTTCCATCACCGTTTTATTCGGGGCCGCCACAAAAATGGACAAAAACCGACTTCAAACAAGGGCGCGGAAATCCTACTGGACCCTCCGCACCCTGCCCACCACCTTTTCCAGTTACTCCCCTCAGGCAGGCGCTACCAATCCAGCAGACATTCTTCAGCTCCTTCCCCCAAGCCATTAACTCTTTAAACAGTAACCCAAATAGAACTGTATCATGCCTCTTTGCAATTTTTTGATGATGGCAATAAAGATGATTCTGATTCGCTTTTTACACATTTTATGGTTGTGGTGTGCCGCAAGGACTACCAGTGTGTGGCAACATCGGGCAGATTTCAAGGAAAAGAGGGGCGCGTTCCGCTCTTACTGCAGTAAAAAGTGTCATGCATTCCATAAAATAAAGATTTTTTTGGGAGATTAAAATTCTTTTTTTAACCGCTCCGTCGGCCTCACTTGACTTTTGTTATTGCAGTTCTCTCAAATTCTCCCCAAATTTCAAATTTACCCCACATGAGCTATGGCAAATGATGAGAAATAAGCATACTTTGCATTTTCAAATACAAAAAAAAATGCAGGTAAAAATATCCAAACCAAACATGTCACAAACATGGAAAAGGTCCCACTCAGTTTTAGTATCCAGGTGAAACACATTGCTTTAAAGGTGATCAGGAAAGTAGCACAACACACATCAGTGCGCGAGATGCCTGATTCTACTGTTGTGGTTGGTTGCCATGGTAAAAGACAGATAGATACGGCCACATACTGCAACGATTTCAGCCGTAGTCTAGAAGTTTTCAGCCGTAGCCAAAGTGATGTTACGAGTGATGATGGAGAAGCCAGCTTCACTGGGAAGCAGTGCCAGGTGAGTTATGCCAAAATTTGGATTTTGGATGCTTGTACAGAATTTATCTGCTTGCACTGTTGTTTGAAGCAGATGTGTCAAATTATCACGTTAATTCTGATTAATTAATGATATTACATTTGGTGCTTTCTTTAAATTGCTTTAATTTAAATTTTAATCTCTGCCTTTATTGTTTTTGTTGGTAGGTTGCCTTTTTCTACTTTCCCTTTTTTCTGAGTTGACTTCCTGTGTTTGAGTTGTTGAGGGTGGCTGTTTGAACAAAGTTAATTCTATTATTCCATATTTACTCTGTGTAACTGAAAACGTGTTCCAGAGTGATAACTCGCACATACCTCATTTACAATGGCATATGTTGATAATGGGAAACTTGGCAGACAAGGAGAGCTCGGCCCGCTCCTGTTGTGGCTTTTAAGACATCTTTTTTTTAAATTAACAGCTTCTGCTCAAAGTGAAGGGGCGGCCCGGTAGTCGAGAGGTTAGCAAGCCGGCTTCACAGTGCAGAGGTCACGAGTTCAAGACCCGGTTCGGCCTCCTAGTGCAAACCCTGTGTTGGGTTTGCACGTTCTGGGCCTTCTCCCACATTCCAAAAACATGCATAACAGGCTGATTGAACACTCTAAATTGTCCGGACTGGTTGTTTGTCTCTGTGTGCCCTGCGATTGACTGGCAACCAATTCAGGGTGTTCCCTGCCTGGTGCCCGAAGACGGCTGGGCTCCAACACCCCCGCAACCTTAATGAGGATAAAGCGGTATGGAAAATGGATGGATGATCAAAGTGACTGCTGCTTGCGAGAAGATATCCTCAATCCCAGAACTCTAATGTGATGAGCAGCCCAAGCTATGTTCGCCGGCCACCCGCCTCCAGCAGGAGCCTGCTGATCACTTGAGGGATGAACTGTGTGTTTGGTTTGAAAGTCTCCTCTAATGAAGCTGTTGTGAAATGTGCAAATATTGCCCACATCTATTAGATCATGTATCAGGGACATCCTTCCAATAAATGCAAGGAGACAACTGTTTTCTCTTCAGAGTTGCCCCAAAACCTGTAACGGTTTATATGGAGCCAGATAAACAGTACATTCTCTCTTACAAGAAAGACAACCATGCCTGCCTCCCCAGTTTTCCTGTTCCTGATGTATTTTTAGCGTCAGATTACTAGCATAAATGTAGCCACAAGGGGACACAAGCCCGGATAAATACAAAGGGTTGTGTCA
Organism: Hippocampus bargibanti; assembly: GCF_051943395.1. NCBI lineage: Eukaryota > Metazoa > Chordata > Actinopteri > Syngnathiformes > Syngnathidae > Hippocampus > Hippocampus bargibanti. The sequence goes on along the minus strand of NC_142751.1, from coordinate 4,635,269 downwards.
GGAAGGGAATCTGACGGAAAATCTTTGGCAAAACAAACCTTAGAATCTCATAGCGGCTCGGTCAAGGCCCAGGTTAAGAACGAATGCCATCGGTGCTGTTGACCTACAGGGTGCCGGTGAAAAATACACTACTGTTGGTCAAAGAAGGAGATGAAGAAGGTGTGCCCGTAGGAAAAGACAGAAATGAAACACCAAGATATACTACTGAGAGTAGGCACTTTGAATGTAGGAACAATGACAGGAAACGGGAGATAGTTGGTTGACATGATGTAGAGGAGGAAGGTGGATTAGTGTGTGTACCGAACAGGGCTGGCTAAAAAAACATGCCGGTAAGTCACTGAGACACACGGCAGTAACAGCAGCAACACATGAGCACTTGCTAAAAGGTCTGGGTACAAAAATATACTAAGTGACTGAGACACGAAAAAAACACATTAGCACTCACTAACAGGGCTGGTTACAAAAACATAGCAAGTAACTGAGAGCCGTCCTCATCTTCCTCCTCCTCCTCAAAAGTTGCTCTTCGCATAGGGCCAGTTTTGGTAAACGAATTATCGTCACGGGTCCGAACCTCCCATTAAATTCTGAGGGCCACTTTAAATGTAAAATTGACACGCGTAGTTACTGTAGTAACATTAACATGCGTCTTCCTCGGCACATATATTCGCCCAGTCTCATTCCTACCTTTAGTGCTCGAGTACCCATGGCGGCCGTTAGAAAAAAATAATAAATTGGCCGCATCGCTGCATAAACCGCAGGGTTGAACGCTCGTGACAAAAGTTGTGGTTTATAATCCAGAATTTACGGTAAACAGATTTTAGATTGTGTTCTTTTTTTTCAAGATGTACTATATTGTTATGTTTATGCAAAATATATATATATATTTCTCCCCAGCCGGGCCAGCATGAGTTTTCTCCGGGTTCTCCGGTTTCTTCCCACATTCCAAAAACATGCATGGCAGGCTGATTGAACACTCCAAATTGTCCCCAGGTGCAAGTATGAGAGTGACTGTTTGTTTGTCTCTGAGTGCCCTGCGATTGGCTGGCAACCAATTCTGGGTGTCCCCCGCCTAGTGCCCGAAGACGGATAGGATAGGCTCCAGCAACTCCCGCGACCCTAATGAGAACAAAAAGGTCTGGGATATACTTCCAGGTTGAGTAAACGCTGGCGCGTGTGGCTACCGCTGCTTATCCACAGAAAACTTATCCTGTGACTGTAAATTGACCTTGAGAGTTTTGAAAGGCGCTTATAAATGAAATGTATTATTATTATTATTATTATTATTATTATTATCATCATCATTATTGTTGTTATTATTAATTATTATTTAAAGTACAAGTTAGTGCTTACATACAGAAGAGATGTGAGCAGTGTGTTGGTTAAAACCCAGAACGACGGCATTTGTAGGAGATAAATGTTGTGTACTGCAGTCAAAAACCCCATGGCTGTCTTACCTTGTCCAGTTCATCGTGCAACTCCGATAGGGTGGGTCTAATAAGCTTCTCCCCCAAAGGCGCGGCTGTCTGACGGTAGAAATCGATGTTGGGCACGGCATCGATGGTGTTATGGCCAAAAGTCCTCAGGTAATAGGTGTTGGTGTGGGTGTCATAGTGATAGTGATGCTGGCCGCCAGTCGACGAATGTAGACTCGTCTCGCTCATCACTGTGTCCCCATTGTGCATTCCCTCGACCGGCGTTGCTTCTGGAGAAGCCGGACTCCCATCTCCGCTCGGGTCTATAAAGTTCACCACCCGAAAACGTCCTTTAGCTTCCTCCCCGCTTGTCCCCGGGTATTCGGGAGGAGCACCAAGATTGGCCTTGTCACTGGATGGGACAGTGGTCGACGCTTCGGAACTTGGGGACTCGTCTCCCACTGCGGCAGCTGCCTCGGCCACAAGGTCCACCTGGAAACGACTCTGACTATGTGTAGGGCCGGGCGGCTTCTGCCCCGCGTCGGGGGATAAAAAATCATTCTCCGCTGGGGCGTTCTCTTTTGAAGCGAGAGCTGGGCTTAATGGCGCCGACATGGCACACTCGATACAAACTAAGTCAACGAGAGCCCGTTAGGTCCGCAAAGCAATTCTATAACACGTTGGACAGTGACGAGTGGAATGGTGTCGTTCTCTGAAGTGTTTAGCAGTCGGGGGAAATGCGCCTCGAAAACCGTGTGGACCACGGTTCCAACCTGCAATTTCTCGTTTGTAATGAACGTCAGACTACGAAATGGAAACTTTAAGACACATACAGTACTGACTTTTTCTTTCGTAGCAGCAAAGTAATTTCGTCCCCCCTACTCAAACTTCAGTCCGTCGAACTATTGTCTTCCTGTAATTCAGGATGCTGTGGTCGACCTTGCCGCTAACTCCTCCTAGCTTCCTAGCGGCTCCCTCGCCAGTAATATACACACACTGCGGTCGGCATCACTGAAGGGTGGGTTTCTGCTACGCGTGACATCGCGAGATGTTAACGTTCGCGTCTCATTTTTCAAGCGCACACGGGTAGGGGTGGGGCCCATCGTGAGACGTTGATACAGCAGACGCCACTGTTTCTTTTAAATCTGTAAACTCGTGACGCCCATTTGTGTGCTATAAAATAGATTATTGGATTAACTACAGTGCAATGTTTATATTCTAGTTTTATTTCCTCTATTTCTGGGCTTTGGAGTTTCCTGACAGAAAATAAAAGAAACTGATCAAAAAGAGCGACGAACAATTTCATTTCAAATGACCGTTTTTATTGATTCATTTATTGATTAATTGATTGCTTTATGCATTGATTGGTAGATGGACAGATAGATAGATAGATAGATAGATAGATAGATAGATAGATAGATAGATAGATAGATAGATAGATAGATAGATAGATAGATAGATAGATAGATAGATAGATAGATAGATAGATAGATAGATAGATAGATAGGCAGGCAGGCAGGCAGGCAGGCAGGCAGGCAGGCAGACAGGCAGGCAGACAGACAGACGGAACAGCATCCGGTGCAGTTTTTGAATGAGCTTGGAATGTGTTGGGTTTTTTAAGCTATAGCGACATAAATACAACATCGTCTTGACTCTTGACGCCCCTTCAACACATGCCTGACCTGGATAAGTAAGTACTAGTATTTATTATGTAAATAATTCTACATGGGTTTGTTTGTGTACAAATAAAGGCCTTGTTTTTGTTTTAACATATAGTGGTAGTTAGAAGTGGTACTTCAATTAAAGAGTAACCTGAACTATTTACTACTTTGTGGGACACTTAGCAGATTTTGACTTGTGCTCCCTCATTAAACCATGTTTTATGTTTACATTATTAAAAATAAATATGTGTATCAAAAACTAGCTTTCATCGAGTTGGCACAATATTTCAACCCCAGGTGACTGGTGAATTCTGGGTCTCTCTCCCTCTCTCGCTCTATATATATATATATATATATCCCACCTCACACCCTATCTCCCTCCCTCCCTCCGGAAAACGTGTGTGAGGCAAAAAGTTTGTCTTTCGAACATTTATTTCCCATAAGAAACCATTAAAATGACAATAATCTGCTCCCAGGTCCCCATAAAACCTAATTTTCTACTAAATAACCCTTAAAAGTACACAAAATATACCTTATTTTATGTATAATAAATGTTCTATTGTAATTAAATAAATAAACTGTACTTTACAATAAAGTCGTTTTATTTATCTCTGTGATGGTCGTTGATGTAGTTGCTTTTTGATGATATCTGAGTGAAGTGGCCGTGCTTTCTCGTCGATGATACCCTCATTAAGTTTTTCAACCACTTGTATTGCCTGATACCGTTGCTGAGACAACACAGAAACACCCTTAGTCACACACGCACCCAATAGCTTCCTTGTTTTTAAGGATGGTAGCAATGGTCGACTTAGTGTAATGGTACTGGGATGCTAAGTCACACAAACGCACACCTCGTTAGTGTTTTTCAATGATCTTCTTCTTCTGCTCAACTGTAATTTTCTATAGTGTCTTCTTCGCGGACTTGCCTCCTCACACAGCCTGGGTTTGGTATGAGATCTCTTGAGAGGGGTTGGACTCTCTTCCACTCTCACGGTGAGATGTAGGGCAGGTGTGGGCATACTTCTTGCCCCCCTCAGTGTCTTTACATTGGGGTTCGCACCTGTAGACAAGTGGGTTGCCTCCCTCCGGCTGTGCTTGTCAAAGATTGGCCAGAATGAACACCTTGTTCAAACATAAGGGTGTCCATATGTTACTTGTCAACAGGATACTCTTAGCCACAGTTCAATGATAGATTTTGTGGTTGTATCATCGGTTTCGTGGCCGCACATTTTAGACACTTGGGTGAAGAGAGAGGCGGAGCTGTCAACTGACCACCACCTGGTGGTGAGTTGGCTCGGATAGTGGGGGAAGATACCACTCCGACCTGGCAGACCCATATGTATTCTAACAGTTTGTTGGGAGTGTCTAGCGGAATCCCCTGTCAGAAGGAGTTTCAACTCCCACCTCCGGCAGAACCTTTCCCATCTCCTCGGGGAGTTGGGGGACATTGAGTCAGAATGGAGCATGTTCCATGCTTCTATTATTGAAGCAGACAATCTGAGTTGTGGCCTGTGTGGTTGGTGCCTGCCGTTGCAGCAACCCCTGTCCTCGCTGGCTGCCAAGTTGAAGAAGGAGTCCTATTGGGCCTTTAATGCCTGTGGGACTCCACAGGCAGCTGACATGTATCGACTGGCGAAGCAGAACACAGGCTAAGCAGAACACAGCTCCACAAATACACCAACACGCCTTCCTTGGAGGAAGCAGTGTCTGGAGAATCTGAGGTCTCCTTTCTCTGTGGTTGAAGTCTTCAGCCTCCTGAGTAAAGGTGTACTTAGGGGTGCTGGAGAGGAGGGTCTATCAGGAAGTTAAAATAAACGAGTATACCTGTTGCTTTTCATCCAGTAACTCGTGGATCCCTGCGAGTACAACAGCCTTGCATTCAGTCAAATATAGGACAATATTTCACCCCAAGTCAACTTGTAAATAAAGTCAGAGGTAATCATTATTTCAGTACTTATATTATTGGTGATTTTTTTTGCTGTTTTATTAGTTTTTTTTTTTTATTACATTAAAGGGTACCTTGGTTTAGGGGCGGGCTGGTAGTCAAGTGGTTTGCACGTGGATTTCACAGTGCAGAGGTCATGAGTTCGAATACCGCTCCAGCCACGCTGTGTGGAATCTGCATGTTCTCTCCGGCCCGGGTGGGCTTTCTCCGGATTCTCCGGTTTCCTCCCACATCCCAAAAACATGCATGGCAGGCTGATTGAACACTGGAAATTGTCTCTAGGTGTGAGTGAGTGAGCAAATGGTTGTTTGTCTCTGTGTGCCCTGCGATTGGCTGGCAACCAATTCAGGGTGTCCCCCGCCTAGTGCCCGAAGACGGCTAGGATAGGCTCCAGCAACCCCCGGGACCTTCATGAGGGTAAAGCGGTCCAAAAAATGAAGGAAAATTAAAGATTGTGAAACAAGTAAAAAAATACTCTTACACCATGTAATATTTAAATCTCAACAGATCAAATCACATTTTTTATAGAAGGAAAACGTCATGAAATAGTGCCAAAATGAATGGCAAAACAAAAGAACATAATCCAAGGAAACTGCACGAATCTATTATTATAACTACAAAAACACTCTTACTGTCGGTAGTTTTATTTCATGTCTATAAGAAAGGAAAAGGTGCTCCAATATCTCATTGAAAGCCATAGTTAAGTTACTTTCAGTGAAAGTCACAGCACCCTGTTAACCAAAAGGTCACAGATATGTTCAAAACAAATGAGTGTGGTGATACATAAACTGCATACACCACCATGTGATGTAGCACTTTGCTGAGAAGTTTTTAATAACCCATGTTGTTCTTCTTATGACACCTTCATCTTAAAATATTCTGGGTCCATTTTCTTTTGAACAAGCGGTAGTTGCCATTTCTCAAATGTGGATGTTTCTATTTCACTGTCCCGAATTCGTCCGACACTGTTGTGTCGGATGAATTTGGCTAAGAAACAGACTGGCCTGGACAGGACACCAGTAAATCATGTCCAGTAAAAGTCGCGATACGCAAAAATTTGAGAAGGTAACATTTTGGAGTCAAACTAAAAGAAAAAAAAAGTAATTTAAAAATAGGCCTCCTCCATGATGTATATAATTTAGTCAAATTCTATAACTATGTCTGATATTCAGTATTGCTTGTTTTCTGAGCACTTATGATATTTAAATATCATTGTAGCGAAACAAATATGCTTTATTTGTCAAATAAGTCTACCTATTAACAAATATTTAATTGGTTTGTCAACAATTAATGAGGCTTCTTGAGTTTATTGTCACTTAGATCGTTTTTTTTTTTTTTTTTTCAAAAATAGACATCAAATAAACAAGTTTTACCTGTAAAAGGTTTACTTCAAACATATTCCACAGATTCCCTGTCTATGTGACAAACTAACATCTCATTGCAGACTGAACCAAAAGGTCATCCAGCACACTGCCAGTTCCTCCTGGGAGCATTTCATGACACTGTGGGGCTCCACTTAAATACTTTAACTTGCTGGCCACAGAAATAACTCCTAGGGCTCAAACCATTGGCACACTTCTCATGTTACAGTGAAGTGTCTCGACAGAAATAGGACATCCACGCGAAAGCAGAGTTCTTCAGGAATTGTCGAATGTGTAGTATTATAAGAATAATATGAAATAAAAGTGCAGATTATCCATGAACGGTTGCCAATAGTTTCCCCATTTTGGCCCATTTTGTACTGCTGATTCCATTCACTGAAGTCCACCCAGTCCAGTTGAAGTAAGGGGTAGTGCATGTAGGTCTGGTTTTCAATCAATGCCAGGTCACATCAAGAATATTCTTTATTAGGAACCAGTGTCCTTGGACAAAATCCTGTGCTAGCACAGGAAAATTATAATTTCACACGTAAAGGTCAAAGCCAAGTTTTAAGCCCTCAACCTTTGACTGACTGCAAGGATTGGCTATGCATTTCCCATTTGCCGTGTTTTTCTCAAAATCGTATGAAGGCCATTTTGAACTCAAGAAATATTGAATATGGTGCCTTGGATTGGAGGTCTTAAAACCCAATTGGAATGAAGTGACAATTTACATCTGACTTTCTGACTGCAAGGTTGTAGGAATTGTTGTCGTGATTATTATTGTTGTCTATATTTTATATTTTGTGTTCCATTGTATTATTACAGTAAAGTCTCGTTATATTGATATCGGTTATATCGATAGTACTGCTTATTACGATACTATTTCTATGAACTCAAGGATTATTACAGGATAATTACATGCCCGCAGGATCGGATATATCGATAGTCCATTGTCATGGAAGCTGTAGTATGTTATACTAAATTATGATGAAGTAGTCCATGATTGGGAAGGATGAGGTCAAAAAGATGTTTCTGAAGAGTGGTTATGGAATTGATTTGCTGTTTAAAAAATAAAAAAGGAAGACAGTGTTTTGTTCAGACTAAAATAGAAATTATTTGAGTTTGTTGATTTGATAAATGGGTATAAAGTACAGTATGCCAAATTTCCAATACAAAATGATTTGGTAATTTCTCCATTGTGACACCAATAAAGTTTTCTTATCTGTCCAGAATAGTGATAGAGTGTTACTCCAGGGAACAGAGTACGTACCGAGGACACCAAATTTTTTTTCTTTTAACTTCAAGACGGCGCCGCGAGAATGGCTGCCTTTCCAGCAGCTCATGTATTTTGTTTTTCTACTTTCATTCCTTTTATCACTTTGCTGCTGTGAAATGTGAATTTCTCCACTGGGAGACTAATCATAATCATAATCAGAATCATCTTTATTGCCAAGTATGTAGAACACACAAGGAATTTGTTTCCGGTCGAACACGCTGCACTAGTATCATCAGCAAAAAAATTGCAAAGAGGCACTATACAATTCCATTTGGGCTACTGTTCAAAGAGTTAATGGCTTGGGGGAAGAAGATGTTTAAATGTCTGCTGGATTTGGTGCGCATGGATCGGTAGCACCTACCACAGGCGAGTAGCTGGAAGTGGTGGTGGGCAGGGTGCGGAGGGTCCAATATGATTTTCCGCACCGTAGTTTGGAGTCTTGCAGTGTGCGAGTCCTCGAGAGTGGGTAGGGCTGTAGTCGTTCAATCCCGAGGGTGCTGGTTTCTTTGGAACTGGGACGATAGTAGACCGTTTGAAGCAGGATGGGACTTCACATTGCTCCAGGGATCTGTTGAAGATTTGTGTGAAGACTGGAGCCAGCTGGTCAGCGCAGACTTTCAGGCAGGAGGGGGACACTCTGTCAGGTCCCGCAGCTTTCTTGATCTTCTGCTGCTTGAAGAGCCGTCTCACGTACAGTTCGTGGATCTGTAGGGCGGAGGGCGGAGATACGGTAGTTTCTGGTAATGGTGGGCATATGAGGGAAATGGGGGTTCCCTTTTCAAATCGGCAAAAGAATGTATTAAGGTCATCAGCCAGACCATTGTTGTACACTGCTTGGGGTGATGGTAAACGATAATTTGTTATTGCTTTCAGGCCATTCCACACCGATGCAGAGTCGTTAGCGGAGAATTGTTTCTCTTTTTCTCTTCTCTTCTTTGCAATGTTAATTTCCTTTGTCAATCTGTTTCGGGCGAGTTTGTAAAGCGCTCGATCGCCGCTTCTAAATGCGGACTCTTTCTCTTTCCTAAGCTGCCTGAGTTTGGGAGTGAACAATGGCTTGTTGTTGTTGTTTGAATAAAGGCAAATCCAAATCCAAACGCATTGGCTGCACCTAGAAATTATGTCCATAAAGGTTATGAGCAGAATCGTTTACAAAGGGCAGTGTTGGTGTAGCCCAACCCCCACTGGAAACAATTCAAACTTACTGCTGGCCACCAGGCGCTCACCCATGTTTCCTCTTCAGGCTGAGCTCGGCTGGGCCCCATGGGTGTAGGCCCGGCGACCAGGCGCTCGCCAACGAGCCTCATCTTTGCGTCTGTGGAAGTGAAACCCGGAATTATAGTTTCTATGATTCTTTGACAGAACAAAACAACCTTTCTCAAAATAAAATAACAATTGCGCATTCCTCTGCATATTTGTTAATATCGGATGATGAGGATTTTGATTATCCAAATGACAGGCTGGAGTCGATGACCAGTACATTTGAAGGTTTTTTTTGCAGAATATTCTGGACACCGATGATTTACAGACAATGGCTGCATGATCACGAGTGTGTCCACACCACGGACAAGCAACATATTTATTTCATCAGACGGGCGGTATTGAGACGATGGCGCAACATCGAGGTGGCATTCTCCCAAAACAATTATTTGTTTTTATCAGTCTGTTTCCACAAAGTCTCCAGTAAGCAGTGTATCAAGGTTAACAGATGGCTCCAAGAATGCTCTTGGTTTACGCCGCGTATGAAAATGTTATACAAGCTAGACTAAATATGACGGGAGACAAACATCATTATTTCATGACATTTTATGGAGAAAAGCAAAATATCATTACATAGACTTCACTCGCCAAAAATTTACAGTCAGCAAAAATAATCCTACAGTTCTAATTACGTTTCTAATCATGTAAAGGGAACTTTGAGCCATGCTTTGTCTGGTCCTTCACCGAGGGTGAACCTACCAGGAAGCATCAAACAACTTGGATCCTTGGATCATTGGGACACACAAACCTCTCCACCACGTTAAGGTGACGGCTCATGGACGTGGGCCAGTACTCATATCCTCTTATCAGTTGATGCTCTGGGGAGGAGGCACCGAGCTCGCTTACGATTGGTTGTGTAGCGGGGAGGAAATACCTCTTCCCAGTTGACGCTCCAGAAGGATGCGATGCATCACAAAGAATAATGACTGTTGGCACGTAATTCAGTAATTACATGCCAGCATCTTCAGTAATGGCTTAGTGAAGACCGAAGGATATATGTTGTCGTACTGCAGTTGGTGATAATTTATTTTACGACTGTTAGAGCATCTGTGTTTGATACTTCCCTGTTTAGTGTTTGACTTAAACATATTTTCCATACAAAACATAGCACTGAAGCAACTTACGAACAAATTCACCTTATGAATGACCGCTCGGAACGTGTCTCGTTCATAACGTGGGAAGTGTCTGTATAGCATCTCTGCTTTTTGCAGACGATGTGGTAGTGTTGTGGCCTTCAAGCGGGGGTCTCCAACTCTTACTGGAGCGTTTCATAGCCAAATGTGAAGCGTCACCTCCAAATCTGAGGCAATGGTTCTCAGTCGGAAAAGGGTGCAGTGCCCCAAGCTGAGGAGTTTAAGTATCTGGGCGTCTTGTTCACAAATTAGTGTTATAGGGAGTGAGAGATCAACAGGTGGATCATGCAGCGTCTGCTGCGATGCCGTAGGGGCTCAAAGTCGAGCTGATCCTCCTCCACATAGAGAAGAGCCAGGTGAGCTGGCTTGGGCATCTGATTAGGATGCCTCCTAGACGCCTCCTTGGTGAGGTGTTCCGGGCATATCCCACTGGCAGAAGACCCTGGGACGACCCAGAACACGTTCGAGAGACAATGTCACCCACCTGGTCAGGAAGAGCTGGAAGAATTGGTTGGGGAGAGGGAAGTCTGGGCTTCCCTACTGAAGCTGCTGCCCTCGGGCCCGACCTCAGATAAGCAGCAGAATACAACACTTGAAGTACAACAGCAAGCAAGGTAAACCATCCAACAAGAAGAACAGTAATCAGCGTCCTTAAATACAACACTAATGACAATCTAAAACAGTTGCGCTAATTGGAGAGGAACATCCTTGACTCCAGTCGGGCCTGAAAAAAAAAAAAACGCAGACTGACATGATCGTAACTGTATGAGCCCTGAGAAGCTTTCTGGTACTTAATTCACAATTTTGCTCTTAAATGTGTTTTAATGAGGCATACATGATAACTTGACCTCGCAATTTGCAATGTGAAACCACTTATTTCTAGCATTGATTCATCCAAAAGCCACAAATGTTTATGTCTCATGTTACAAGATCAAGATCAGGAAGCACTTCCAAATGAAACCCAAGCTTAGACCAAGCATGTCAATTGAACTCTGACAATTTGTATCAGGGATAACCAAACTGAGACATGAGTACAGCAGTGCTATTCGGAATGTGCCACCAAAAATACCAAAACATTCAAGATAAAAATAAAATTATGTTACAGTACTTTTAATATGCAACTCATTTAGTTCCTATTTTGCGGTGTCAGTATTCCCCGAAATCCAGCCTCGAGATATCGATGCCGCTTTCCTTTAAATTGTTTGCAAGCATTTTGTTTTCGAAGTCTCCCTGTTGCAACACACCTGATTCAAATGATTCGATAATCAGCAAACTCTGTGGAAGCCAGGCATTGAACCTACTCATTTGAATCCGGTGTGCTACAAGAGAGAGACTTGGAAAATATGCAGGATGGCGGCCCTCCAGCACCTGATACCCCTGCTGTACACTATGCAAAGGAAAGTGTCACTGGTTGGTTTACACAGACTTTTTGTCACAGGGAAACAACAAGTGAAGAAGGTGAAGGCAAAGCAAGAGGGTTGCCATCACAGAAAGAATGCAGGTGAAAATATTTTCATGTGTGTATAAGGATTGGTCAGTCTTACATACAAAAAAATCAAGTGATACATCATAAGAAATTACGATGAAAAATTACGAGAATACATTACTATTCATTTTATGATTGTGTTTTTCCAAAGCAGAAGTGAACATTTGTGAGCAGCAGTATGGCTTCATGCCCAAAAAAGTATGACAGATACAGTGTTTGCTTTATGAATGCCGATAAAGAAGTACGGAGAAGGTCAGAAGGAATTGCACTGTCTTTGTAGGTCTAGAGAAAGCATATGACGGGATGCCCAGAGAAGAGCTGTGAAATTGCATGAGGAAGTCTGGAGTGGAAGAAAAGTATGTCAAAGAATGCAAGACGTATCATGACTGTAAGACAGTTGTGAGGTGTGCTGTTGGTGTGAAGGAGGAATTCAAGATGGAGGTGGGACTCCACCTAGGGGTCAGCTCTGAGCTCCTTCTTATTCGCTATGGTGATGGACAGGCTGAAAAACAATGTTAGACAAGAATCTCCTTGGACCATGATGTTTGCAGATGACATTGTGATCTGCAGAAACAGCAGGGATCAGGTGCAAGAGAAACGAGAGAGGTGGAGGTTTGACCTGGAAAAGCGAGGAATTAAGATTAGTGGCAGCAAGATGGAATATATGTGTGTGAATGAGAGGGACCCAAGTACAAGAGTGATGCTACAGGGAGAAGAAGAGATAAAGAAGGTGGAGGATTTTAAGTATTTGGGGTCAACTGTCCAGAGCAATGTAGAGTGTGGAAAAGAGGTGAAGAAGCGTGTCCAGGCAGGCTGGAGCGGCTAGAGAAAAATGTCAGGTGTGACGTGTGATAGAAGGGTTTAAGCTAAGATGAAAGGAAAAGTGTATAAAACAGTGGTCAGATCAGCCATGGTGTTTGGACTGGACACATTGCCACTGAAGAAAAGACAGGAAGCAGAGCTGGAGGGAGCAGAGCTGAAGATGTTGAGGTTTTCTTTGGAGGTGACCAGGTTGGATAGGATCAGGAATGAGTACATTAGAGGGACAACTCATATTAGAGGCTTTGGAGAGAAAGTCAGAGAGGCCAGACTAAGATGGTTTGGACATGTCCTGAGGAGAGAGAGCGACTATATCGGGAGAAGGATGCCGAGCCTTGAACTGCCAGGCAGGAGACCGAGAGGAAGACCGAAGAGGAGGTTCACTTTCAAGACGGACTGTTCAAGAATTAATGGATATCATGAAAAGTAGGACAGCGCAGAACCTAGCAAAAAACAGCAAATAATATTGAATTTTATGAGGTTATCATGAATCCACACATCGTAAAAAAAATCAAACAATTTCATGACAGTATTTCTTAGGTTTCTCCAAGTCAAATGTTATTTCCTGGCCAACGACGTCTTCTAGTGGACGCGTAGTAATATCACACCACACTCGCAGCTGTGGAGTGATTCAGACGTAGCACTCCAGAAGGCCTAGGAGTGACATGCACGGCCCACCACTGCGCCAAATGGACCACAAACAAAATTATCTCAAAAGCAAAAGAGAAGGATTGGAAATGCACAATTTACTCAGACAACTGACCCACTCACCTTTTTCACACAGACAATAGGTGTATTGACAGTAAATATTTCTGGTCAAAATAGAAGGTGCCAATGGCAAAATATACACATAAACATAGCATACAAGTAACAGAGTATGGTGGAAAAACATTCTGCACCTGTGCACTATGAGCTCAATGCATCCACTGGGCTGCACAAGACAGGCTGATATTATTTCAAAAGAATAGCCTAACTGATGTCAAAATCTTACTGTTTGATCCAGTCTTTGGAACAAACCAATCACAGCAGGTTAATTTAATGGGAACATATACAAGTTGAATACTTAGGTAAATTTTTTGGTTCTAAAAAACGTGAGTGTTGAATTGTTCATATATACGCTTTATGAAAAGGGTTTGTTTACATTGACGCCGTAATGCATAAAAAGAGACATCTTATTCTGCTAATAAGTTTCTGTTTCAGTTTCTGCTATAATATTAAGACAACCAACTTGTTCTGAGAGCAATTTTCAAAATATATTTTGGAATTAGTAAATCTGAGGTTGGTTTTAATATAATGAACAGCATTCTAGTGGCCTTATTTGGAGTTAATTTTAATTGGTATTGATTTATTTACAGAAAAGCCATTGTTGCCACCTGGAAAAAGTGTCATTACACCCTGATTTGAAACTTTCCTCAGAAATTAGGAACCACTGAACTAAAAGAACATTAAAATTACATATCAAGTAGCAGGTATTTTAAGGAAAATAATTAACTTGAAAATGCATTTAGGTGCATGAGGAAAATGAAAACTTTTGACTGCAACCTTAGAAATAGATTGGTTAGGCAGAGTAATCATATCTTTTTGAAATCAAATTAAAAATACTCAGAAAAATATTTATATAAATACAAATTGTCATGGATCAACTGAAATAGAAGATAAAATCTTCAACTTGAAGTTATATATTAAATTAAGAGACTTGAGATGAACCCCTACTGTTTATGAATATTTGCTCCTTGCTGTTTCTCCCGATACTGTAGGTGTCAGTACAGCCCAGGGTATAGAGTTACATGCTGGTTTAGAAAAAAATATTGGGATATCAAATCATACTCAGCATGGGACCTTGCAATGACATGGAATGACAGTATTCTATCTGTTAGAGTGAAATTGTGAATCCAGATTTATGTCCAACCGTAGAGCTTCATCCTGTAGTTATTTTGGAAGAAACAATTTAATTTTTAAATGTAATGATTCAACACAATACTGTACAATGATACCTTGTCTTATGAACTTAATTGGTTCCCAGAAAGTGTGTGTAAGGAGAAAAGTGTGTATTCCAAACATTAAACTCCCATAGGAAACATTAAAGTGAGAATAATCAGTTCCCAGGTCCACATAAAGCATAATTTTCAACTAAATAAGCCTTAAAACTGCCTTAAATATAACTTATTTTATGTAAAATAAATGTGCTATGGTATTGTAATTAAAGAAATAAACTGTACTGTAGAATAAAGACCTTTTATTTACCTTTGTAATGGTTGATGGCTTGATGGAATAGATAGCTTTTTGCATAGTGTCTCAAGGAGTTCTGCAGAGATATAATTTAGTTTTTCCATGACTTTGTTATTTTCATTCTAAATAAGTTGAGTCAAAATATGTTTAGTTGGGAATGTTTGTGGGATTCACAATTGTACTTCATTTGACATTAATAGGAATGTGACAACTGATTCTCTTCAGCTTTGTCCAAAAAGAACACTGGAGCGATAGAGAGTGTGATGGAAAGTTCTCTTGGGCTATGGTTTGATGGGATCGTCATGCTGGATGCTGTTTTTTTCCCAGCAAAATGGGGACTTCTTATGACATACTTTCTAGTAGAAAAACAAATCACTGGGTAGACTTGTTGAGCAAGCTGTTTTTTTGTCTGAGAATGGAGATGGGAACACTTGCCATTATGCAGGGACAGGATCAGCATTCTATATTCTACAAAACAACACTATCCATTCATTTAGCCAAAATAAAATCTGTCCTTTTCTTTCCTGATGACAGATAAGCATGATCTCCTCCCTTTGGGAATTGGGACGCAGGGTAGTATTCCAACATGAAAACGACCCCAAATACAGCCTAGAGATGGTCACGGCTTTACTAAATAAAATGAGGGCAATGGTTATGGACTGGCAAAACAAGTTTTCAGACCTGAACCCTAATGAGCATCTGTGAAATAACTCAAATGGAATGCAGAAAAGCACAAGGTTTCTGATCTGCTAGCAGTTAGTCACTAACTGCTAGAAGATCAGAAACTAACTAACTGTTAGTGGATCAGAAACCTTTTTCTACTGTCACTGAGTCAGAGGTTGTCACTTCCATGTGACCATTCCGGCCACCATGGTCGGATCAACGCTTCCTCTCGCCTCAATAGGGAGTCGGCCGTCACACTTTGTACGGCGACAGTCGCACTCGATCTTCCGCCAAATCTCAATAGTGGCTGGTCGCCAGGCATGTCGAGTTGGCTAATACAGCGCGCACTGAGGGTGTTAGCTGGCGTAGGAAAATGTGCGTAAAAAAAATATGTGTTCATGCAAGCCTAACAGCGACAGCATTTTGTCTATGATATCCACTGCTGTCCCATCACCCAGTCCGGGTAAGGAAAGGAGTCTGTCTGCTCTCTCAGAGTCCGATAAAGTGAACCTCCTGAGCAGAAGCGTTTTGAGCGCATCGTATTTCTCGCCTTGTGGAGGTTCGCGCAAAAAAGCTGCATAACACGACGTGTAGTCTGTTAGTCGAGGGACGCCACGACCATGTAATATTTTGGCTCATCCAATGTGATTTCTCGTAGGTGGAAAAGCGCTATCACATGCTGAAATCACAAAGGCGAAACCCGGTTGCTCTGTTGCCCGGAACATTTTAAACGTCGGGGTGACCATCAGTCAGAAAGGAGCACACACGACTGACTGTAGACAAGTCTTTAATTCACACTGTTAACAAGCCAAAACGGACTGGGATCGGACTGTAAGTTCTTCTGGTGAATGTCAGGTTCTTCCAGTGGTTACAGAAACGGTAAAATGCTAAAAAGAAGCTAAAAATAATTGCGCCAGCGTAGACTTTACCCGGAAATGTGTCTGAAAAACGGTAAAAAATGTAGCAAACTTACCCGTTTTCACTGTAAACAACCTCACTCTCTCATGATCTAAAAATAACACATAATATTACAAGCTTCTGTCAACAATACAATTTACGTATTTCAATGTAGAAATAAAATTAATAACCGAACGCCTCTAAGTCAGAATCCGCTCAGTAAGACAGCAGGTGCAGACATTCGGTGCATGCGTTTGGCTGAGGAGGCTACCATCTGCGGGATTATGACTGAACGCCTCTAAATCAGAATAACTAAGGTAGATTTCAAACACGGCCTCCCTGTGTGGAGTTTGCATGTTCTCCCGAGCATGTGTGGCTTTTCTCCGGGTCCTTCGGTTTTCTCCCACATTCCAAAAACATGCATGACAGTCTGATTGAACACTCCAACATTGTCCCAAGGTGTGAGTGTGAATGGTTGTTTGTCTCTGTGTGTCCTGCGATTGGCTGTCAACCAATTAAGAGTGTCCCCCGCCTCGTGCCCGAAGACAGCTGGGACAGGTTCCAGCAACCCCCGTGAACCTAATGAGGATAAAGCGGTATGGAAAATGAATGGATGGAATGGATTTCAAACTTTTGGTCCTGCCCTCCACAATATTTTCTGCTTCTCATTTGGTCCCTGGGGAAAAATAATTGCCCACCTTGCTGTACAGGAACGTTCAGAAAAAAAATGACTGTCCAACTGTACAACTGTTATCATATTTTATTCTACCACTGATCATTTTAACTCCTTCTCTTGCAGTTGTTCCTGAGAAGTACATTAAAGAATATCCTTCCATACTTATTTGTCATGTCATTTTTATGATACTAGTGCAGCATGTTCTCCCAGACTCTAATTCCTTGTGTGTGTCATACTTGACCCATAAAGATCATTCTGACTTTGATTCAAAGGACCAAATAGATTTTGAATGTGTTCTGACCTGATCCCCCAGAACATATAATCGTACTAAACATGTATCATTTTAAATACTAGCTGTGTTTAAATATCAATGTTTCACATTTAAAATTGTAATATTCTGATGTGTACGTCTGTGTAAGCTCTCAGTCGTACAGGAGTGGTCCATCGATGAAAAGGTTTCTTCAGCCGTCATCTGTACTTCTTTGAAGGTGTCGGACATTTCGCTTCTTATCCAAGAAACTTCGTCAGCAAACTAAAGTCTAACTGGTAGTTGGTAGTCATAAAACAGCTAAATCCTTCATTAAACCAGTTTGGTGGGGTGAGGTTCAATTTCGAGTGTTCATACAATAGCCTGCTTAGGCAACATAGGATTAGTAATACTGATGAGGTGATACCGGTCGAAGTGGGGCAATCAGGCCAGTCGTTAGTCAGAACAATAGGTACAATCAGTGGAGCTGCGGGAAGTAGTCCTCTGCTCCCCCAACCTGAGAGCAGGGACCTATCATAGCAGAGTCCGGCACCGCCATGTCTGGACAGTAGGCATATATATATAGGGCCTTAACTACCAGTTACTGTTAGAGTTTAGTTTGCTGACGAAGTTTCTTGGATAAGAAGCGTAACGTCGGACACCTTCAAAGAAGTACAGATGACGGCTGAAGAAACCTTTTCATCGATTCTGATGTGTAATATTTTTTATATTGTCAAGTTGGATGTCAAATTCTCTTGAAATATGAAAAAGAGAGCCAGGCCAAATCAACGTATTCTTCTTAGATCACTGCCGTTACTCTCACAAGCACTCACAGTTCTACAGCTTGCGCTCTCCAGAGATGATACTCTGGTATGCAGTTTTTGTTAAAGGGATATAGCTGCTCTCTTGATAATCCAACACATAGAGAGGATCTGATATTGTTGATGGATTAAATCCGCTTTGAACCAGGTGGAATTTCTGCTGTTTTAAGGTGCTTGTCATTTCCATCACGACCTGAGGAGACAAACAAAACAGTGGTCAACATGGCATGGGGAATTAGAATAAATAACACACGGCACAATATGCAAAATGTGGTCCATCATAAAATACTGAACATGTAAAGATTTTAGATCCAACAATACAATATATGACAATATATATTGGATTGGATTTTCCTTTATTAGTCTCGCAGTGGAGAAATTTACATTTCACAGCAGCAAAGTTATGAAAGGAAAGTAGAAAAACAAAATACAGAAGCTGCTGGAAAGATTGATTTAAATTGCGCTTTAACAACAGCTGAAGCTGCAACAAAGCGCTTAACATGGGCAGGTATCAGATACAGGAAAAATAAAGCAGTCACAAAGTTAGTAGAAAGGAGTGAAACCACGGTCATCGGTCTCTTGAAAGACGGCGACGAGTCTGCGTACCGACAAGTGCTGGAGCTCTGGTGCAGCCCTCACAATCTAGGGCTGAACACGCTCAAGACGGTAAAGATGATCGTGGACTTCAGAAAACATCCATCACCACAGCTGCCCCTCACACTATCCAACTGCCTAGTGTCAACCGTTGAGACCTTTAAGTTCCTGAGAATCACAGTCTCCCAGGACATGAAGCGGGAGGTCAACACCAACTCCATCTTGAGAAAGGCCCAACAGAGGATGTACTTCCTGAGGCTGCTAAAGAAGCACGGCCTGCCACAGGAGGTGCTACGACATTTCTCCACGGCTGTCATCGAATCCATTCTGTGTTCTTCCATTCACCGTTTGGTTCGGGGCTTCCACAAAAATGGACAAAATCCGAGTTCCACAGACAGTTAGGACGGCAGAAAAAATCATTGGCACCACCCGACACACTCTTGATGACTTGCACACTGCAAGAATCCAAACAAGGGCGCAGAAAATCTTACTGGACCCTCCACACCCTGCCCACCACCTTTTCCAGCTACTCCCCTCAGGCAGGCACTACCGATCGATCTGCACCAAATTCAGCTTCGTTCCCCAAGCCATTAACTCTCTAAACAGGAACCCAAATAGAAGTGTATAGTGCCTCCATTTTTCTAATTTTTTTTGATGATACTAGTGCAGCGTGTTCTACCGGAGACAAATTCCTTGTATGTTCTACATACTTGGCAATAAAGATGATTCTGACTCTGAA
This sequence comes from Hippocampus bargibanti, assembly GCF_051943395.1. Classification (NCBI taxonomy): domain Eukaryota; kingdom Metazoa; phylum Chordata; class Actinopteri; order Syngnathiformes; family Syngnathidae; genus Hippocampus; species Hippocampus bargibanti. The sequence continues at coordinate 4,616,050 of NC_142751.1, read as the reverse complement.
TCTGGTATAGTCAATTACAACTACTACAAATGGTCAGTGTCATTGTGACAGCCAGTTCTTTTTCTCCCGGTCATTTACGCTGTCCCGCAATATTGTACTAAGCCATTTCCCATATTATTATTTTTTCTACCCAACAATCCTTCAAGTGACTTTTCTGCTTGAGGTTGCCCAATTTCCATTTAGTCCATATTTTTCCATTAGTACATTCACTAACAACTTTAGCTCTTATGCTTGTTCTGCAGAGCAGACCTTCCTCACTTGAAAAAGAAAATATGTCACTCAGTTTCACTGCTTGCTCTCCTATTTGCACAGACTTCGACAGTCATTCCGACTTAAAAGCATCGCATTTCATTCTTATCTTGATTTGGGGAGTCGACGTATCGCATTCACTGCCCGGTCGCTTCACCATGATAGAAAATTAGCATTACCGCCACTTTAAGGCCATAGAACGTGCAGTCGTACTGTCAATGGCTGCATAGCGTCATAGCATCGTATCGTGTGATTGGCTGGATACCTGACACTCACTGAATTACATAGCAAATAGAAACAAAAAATATATATACTGTATTCATTTGTGTAATTGTTTGTTTGCGTGCGTGTGCGTGTGGCTGGGAGAAGTGTCACATGTCTCTGAAAGAAAGTCGCAAAGCACCACTTGTCTCGGCACCTCCTTAATTGTCTAAACAAACACATTGGCTGTGAGAAGAGCAAAGCAGCTGGCCAGCAGGTCGCTGGAGGCTAATGCAGGCTACATGGTCACAGCTGCATGAATGCTGAAGAATGTTAATGACTATGTAACGGTTTATAATTAAACATTTAAGTGAATATGTGTACTGTTATAGTCTGTGTCGCAAATATATAAAGTAGAAATATTGTTTACATAGTTTAATCATACTCACAAACGGGGTGGTTGTGGTGGGCCAAACCCTACCAGATTTTTGTCTATCGCAGGTGGTCATGGTCCCCATTAACTGTGAAAAACGAGGGATTGCTTCCCACCAATATAAAAGAGTGCTGCACGATTACAATGTCAGGCGATAGACCCTAGAGGCATACATATTGTATAATTTCCAACAGCACACCTGACAATATCTCACCAGTGTGCCATGGCACAGAGTTTGAAAAACACTGCCTGAGAGGGTGAAAATGTTTCAATGCATGCAAGGATTTTTGTGTGACGTGAATGACTGTGCATAAGTTGCTTGAAACAATAATTGCTTTACTATAGACATTGACATATTAACAAGGAACGAGACACACCAGACTTTCCTCCATTGGGATCACCGACACGCCCCTATGCTGGTTCCACTCTTATCTCTCTGGCCGCTCTCAGTTCATCCAAATTAACTCCTTCACTTCACAGTCCTCTCCTGTATCTTCTGGTGAGCCCCAAGGCTCTGTCCTGGTACCCGTCCTCTTTATTACCTAACTTTTTCTACTTGGTAATATTCTCCGTAAATTTGGTATACAATTTTATTGCTTTGCGGATGACACCCAGCTCTAGCGCTCCAGAAAACCCGATGCCTCTCTTCCACCTTCTTTCCTTTCACTCTGCCTCTCTGAAATGAAATCCTGGTTTACCCATAACTTCCTCAAACTTAACAGTGAAAAAAACTGAAATTCTCCTCGTTGGTACCAAATCTACCTTGAGCAAAGCTAACAGTTTCTCTCTCACTCTTGACAATTCGACTGTTTCTCCCTCCCATCAGGTCAAAACCCTGGGTGTCATCCTTGACAGCACACTATCTTTCCACTCCCATTTAAATAACTTAACCCGATCTACGTACTTCCACCTACGCAATATCAATTGTCTTCGCCCGTCTCTCACTCCTCACACCACTGCTATCCTTGTTCATAGGCTTGTCACCTCACGGATTGACTATTGCAATTCACTTCTCCTCGGTGTCCCTCAGAAACTTCTCCACAAACTTCAACTAGTCCAGATTTCTTCAGCCCGGATCATCACCAGAACCTCATCTTTTCACCACATCACCCCCGTCCTCCTGGCTCCCGGTCAAATATAGAATCAACTTTAAAATTCTTCTTGATACACTTAAAGCTATCCATAAACTTGCCCCCCCATACCTTTCTGACCATCTTCAAATTTCTATTCCCTCTCGTTCCCTCAGATCCTCTTCCTCCTTCCACCTCTGTGTGCCCCCCCCCTGCCCGTCTGAGCACGATGGGGGACAGAGCTTTCAGCTGCTCTGCCCCAAAACTCTGGAACTCACTTCCTCCCAACATTCGTAACATCGATTCTCTTTCCACCTTCAAATCCCATCTCAAAACCCACCTATTTAAAATTGCATTTCTGTGTAGCTCTATCTCTTGTTTCTATTTATAATTGTATTTTATTTATTGTATTCTATTTATAATTGTATTTTATTTATTATTGTATCTATGGTTGTCTGTGACGGTAAAGTGTCCTTGAGAGCTTTGAAATAAAATGTATTATTATTATTATTATTATTATTCATTTTTGTTGATAGAAAGGTGTTCTGTTGGTACCCAAGCATTTCAAAAGGACATGACATGTCAAAAGGAAAGAATGGGGAATTAAACCAAAAATTCTGAAGATACAAAAGGGAGAGGAGTAGCAGTACCTTACATTGCAGGACTTTCTGAAAAACTACAAAAAGTTCTTTGGCAACACAAAATTCCTACTTATTTCAAACCGATAAATACTTTCAGGCAAAAATTAGTGCATCCAAAAGATAGGCTGCCAAATGAAAAACAAAGTAATAGAGTTTATTCAATACATTGTAAGAATGAAAATTGTAAAGTGCAATACATTGGGGAGACTAAACAAATTCTCAAAAAAAGACTTTGTCAACATCGCAGGGATAATACTAGTGGGCCTCAATCAGCAGTACATATGCACCTAAAAGGTAGCACCCACTCATTAGACGACAATGAGGTTAAAATCTTCGCAAAAGAAAATAGATGGTTTGAAAGAGGAGTAAAAGAAGCTATTTTCATAAAACAGCAAAATCCTTCACTAAACCGACATGGTGGTGTGAGGTTCAATTTGGATCGTTTGTACAACCGACTGCTTAGGCAACATAGGATTAGTTATGCTGATGAGGTGATACCAAAGCAAATAGGACAATCAGGCCAGTTGTCAAATCAGGACAATAGAAGTGATCAGTGGAGCCACAGGGAGTCGTCCTCTGCTCCCCCCAACCTGAGAGCAGGGACTTATAGCAGAGTCCGGCACCGCCCCGTCTGGACAGTAGGGATATATATAGGGCCGAAACTACCAGCAAGACTTTAGTTCGCTGAAGAAGCATCTTGGATAAGAAGCGAAACGCCCGACACCTTCAAAGAAGTACAGATGACGGCTGAAGAAACCTTTTCATCGATGCTTTCACTTGGTGTGGAAAATATCAACTTCCATTTGTGTACACATGACTCGGCAATTTACCTGCAGTCTTATGAAGAGCGGTCGAGCATACATGGGCAGCTCCATCAACACGTGTTGAAAAAATCTGCTCCCATCAAACATAAAGCCTGGTCTTAGAATAATGGCAGCCATTCCGGCTCTTCCCTCTTGCCCTGTACATACAACAAAGGAAAATGAAAAAAAAAATCAAAAACATTCTTGAGCATCAACGTTTTTGGAAACATTTAAATATTTGTATTTTAATATAGTGCATGGTCCAAGATGTGAACCAGCTGCCCCCTAAAATTGTACCCCTTCTGAAACAGGCAAACGTCAACTTTGCCAATATTGGGAAATTTGTTTACCTTTGTGCACCCAAACCATTTACAGTGTAACAAGGATCTCATTCTTTAATACACAGAAAATGATATAATAAATCTGCTTTCTTCAATGTAGGTCACGTGAAGCAGTTAAATAGTTATTCTGTGAACCTGCCAATGAAAATAAAAGAAACACACAGATAAGCATCGGAGCACCTGTTCGAAGGACTTGATCGCATTTTAGACACAAGCCAACGTCACGGTTTATATTAAAAATAGACACACAGAGACAAACAACCATATGCACTCACACTCAGAGACAATTTGGAGTAGTGATGGGCATTCCGGCTCTTTTAAGAGAGCCGGTTCTTTTGGCTCGGCTCACTAAAAAGATCCGGCTCCTTTGTCTCCCAAATAGCTCCTCAATGTCGCTTAAATTATTTAACTACCAAAAATCATGTACAATTATGTGAAAAACGAATTACTCATGTAAAAAATACACTATATCAAATATTTTGTATTTATTATTTATGTGCACAGAGTTAGTAGATGCTAACTTTCACTGTCCCTGTGGTTACTCTGGTCTGATGATCAGCTGTCACTAATATGCTTTTCATATTAATAATGCGATAATCCCAAAAATAGTAAAATTGATAATAATTGAATAATAATAATAACAGCACAATGTGATAACATTTGTCCACTGTACCTGTCTACATTGATCTCAAGTGACCTGCTCAAATAGCTCCAAAACAGTGCATGTGTCCTCCCCAGCTCCTCTGCTAAATTCTCAGAAATGTGTCTTTCATTGAACTCAAAACAATGCAGCAGACATGTCCCCACTTTGAAATGTTCAATGAAATGGCATGTATCTGACATGTAGGATGTCGTGGTTCGGGATGTCCAACAGTCAGTTGTTAGACAAACAGCTATGGCTTTTCTGACCCTTTTGTTGAACTGCCATCCGCTCAAACCATGTTCAGCCAAACAAACATGCAAACAAACCTGTGTGTCGCACTCATTGTTCTGCTTCCAGTTTATTTCAGAGCAACGTAATATTCAGTGTGATGTGGTGCTTCATTAATGTTATGATTAATAATATACAGTAAAGTCTCGTTATATCGATATCGGATATATCGATAGTCCCGGTTATATCGATACTATTTCTATGCACGCACGGAGAAAATTACATGCAAACAGGGTCGGATATATCGATAGTCCCGGTTATATCGATATTTTTCGGACTCCCTTGAATATCGATATAACGAGACTTTACTGTATATAATCAGGTTAAAATTGATTTAAATTAATGCAGATAATAAGGCGTTGAACTGAAAACCACTCGTTCCTACATGAACGTACCTGCTATTTCCACTCCATACACATTGACTTCTTGTATAAAATCAACTGAGCCAAGGGTTTCTGCAACGTCTGTTGTAGCTACATTTTCTCCTTTCCACCTGAACCCAGGAAAACAAAAAATAACCATTGTTAATAATAGTGTTCTTAAACAATAATGATTCTCAAATTACGCTTACATACATCACTTCCAAACATCAGAAAGAAGGGACACAAGAAGCTACAGAAATAACAAGGGCAAAGAGAGGAGCTGAAGAGAGTATGGAAGGTAAAAGTGACTGTAGTCGGAGCACGAGGGTAGGGCAGTGATCCCCAAACTAGATGAGCGGTTGCAACAGGTGTCGAGAACATCGGATATCTTGATCCTTGGTCTTCTGATATTTCGTTTGTGTTCTACTGTATCTTTCCTTTGCAAATGCTTTTTGTTCCTGTATTGTGTTACCTGGCTCCTTGTGACCAGCGATTTCAGTTTGTTACTGCGCTTTCTTTGAGCTTCAATTTTTGTAGTTCAAAAAATGATGTTTGGTCCTGAAGCTGATAATGAAATCAAAGCATACACAACTGTACCTGAATGTGTCTCCGACTCTGTCTTTGAAAGAGATAAAGCCTTCGTTGTCCTCAGCCATCAAATCGCCTGTGTTGAAGTATGCATCTCCCTTGACAAACACATTCCTTATCAGCTTCTTTTCTGTCAGCTGTTTGCTTCCAGCATAGCCAAAGAAGGGAGTCAATGCACTGACTTTAGATATTAAAAGCCCCGTCTCCCCTAGGAAAGAACAGATTAGTTGTCAGGGACTTGAGTTGAAAGCGACTTCAGAGAGTGGAAATCTTACCCCTTTTCACTCGCTGACAGAAACCGTACTGATCTTTCATTGGCTCCTCTTTCATCATGTCATACTTCACCAGATCATATTTCAGCAAGAGCTGGAAAAAACACAATATTTTCATTAAACAGTCATATTCAGTAAGAAGTCCTGATAAGAAATCAGAAATCCTTTAGTCGTCACACATCGGGGAAATTTGCAGTCAACAGCAGCAATTTGAAAAGGGATGGGGTGGGGGAGAAAGGATAGAAAACAAGATATTCTAAGCATAACAAAATAAAAATGTCAACTGTATACTGTGCAAATGTAAATGTGCAAACCATTTCATAGAAAACTGTACATAGTGCAAGTATCAAGAAACGATATATTATTATATATTGATATCTTGCATCAACCCATATTTAGAAGTGTCCATTTTTTTTCACATGTGATCATTGAGAATTGCAAAGCCTGACAGAAGTCGGTAGGAACGAGCGGCGGTACCTCTCCTTCTTGCAACACGGTGTGATATCATGAGAGGCTAGCTCTCAGCGGGACGGGACAAGAAGTGCAACGGACGACAGGTTTGGATACAAACGAGAGGTTTTAATGAAGGGTTCCAGGGGGAATTCACAAGCAACAAAGGTTCGAATCGTGTCTCTTCCAATACTTGTCAAAATAAAGTCTCTTCTGATACTTAAATCCAAATAAAGTCTCTAAACTGAAGACGGAGTTCTTTACAAGAGTCTCTAGGCCTCACCCCTCTTGACGTCCTCGTCATGTAGCCTAGCCGCCTTAGCTAGGTTCAAATCCAGTGTCCAGTCATGTGGTCCCAACTGGCAATGAGTTCCACGCAGCAATCAACTTTTCCACAGAGCACAGCAATCGAGCTTGTCTTTCTCCAAGCTGCACACTCAGAGGCTCCCTGCCTTAAGAGCCCTGCTTTCCAATCAAGCCTTGATCAGCCGCAGGTGTGTGGGTTTAATTGCTGCCCTCCACCAGGTGGGGCCAAGACTCTCTCTGGGTGGAGCCATCTTAGGGGGATGTATTTGCCCTCCAGGACACAGCCTCTCGTGACATCACAACAGGTGTAATAGTCTCTGGCTGAAGGAGCTACCCAGTGCTGTCAGGGTGGGCAGGAGGGTGTGGGAGGGGATGTCCATCATAGCTTTTAGTTTAGCTAGCGTCCGTCTGTTACCCACCTCCTCCAGAGAGTCCCGCGAGCAGCCCAGAACAGAACTGGCCCTCTTGACAAGGTGCTCCAGTCTTTTCCTGTCTAAGGTGGTGATGCTGCCCGACCAGCAGACAATTCCATAGTGGATGGCTGAAGCCACCACAGAGTCATAGAAAGTCTTTAGGAGTTACCCCTGAACTCCAAAAGACCTCAGTTTCCTGAGTAGGAAGAGGCGACTCTGTCCCATTTTGATTAGGGCATCCGCGTTTGTAGTCCAGTCCAGTTTATTGTTGAGAGTAACACCAAGGTACTTGTAGGAGTGGGTTACGATTACCACATGTGTTTCAATGTATGGTACGGGTCAGAATTTACGTTTTATAGATGATGATAGGTGAACACTAATGTCACAGTTTTCCCCGTATCTTTGCATCTTTGGTGGTTATGTGGTTGGAAAGTGTTTTCTTTTATTCCCCCGCTATGTTTCAGATTATGTGCACCTGTTACGGTAACTGGCTACACGTCTCTTGTCACCAGTCGTCTGGTATACCATCATGTTAAGAGAAGAATATCATTTAAGCCCCATGATTCCATTTGGGGAACAGATGTTCCAGAACAGTTCAAACACCATGACACAGGCAGTAAAGTAAGGTTTGCTCTTTTTCCGCAAATCGGAGTAGCAAAAACATGCTACAAATTGAGACAATTGATTACAGATTTCAAGTGTTTGTAAATGCCAGTTTGAAAGTGGATGTGCAAAACACCGAAATTGCTTCAATTAGACAAATGGTGTTACAAAATAGAATGGTTTTAGAGCTTTTGACAGCCCCACAAGGGGGCGTCTGTGCTATGGTCGGTGACACTTGTTGCACGTATATACCCGAAGAAGCCAATTCTATAAACATGACTAGTGCTTTGTTATCAGGGACCTCAAAGATGCTATGGCCAAAGATCAACGGCCTGATCACCCGTGGAGCTTTGCCATGCTCCTTGCAGGCCCTTGGACTCAGACTTTGCTTAGACTGTTTATACCTGCCGTGATCATGCTTTTTCTTATTTTCTTAGTCATTGGCTGTTTAGTTCCTTGTTTACTTCCGATGGAGATCTCTAAGATCACCAGTTCCCATGTTAATTACGCAAAGATTTTGTACCATCAAACTCGTGAAGGGGACACTGTGTTGTGATTTGGAATTTTACATCATGGCCAGAGTGTGGTCAATCCTAATGGAAGGCCGAGAAGGAATTTTAGTCTCTGCATTATGGCGGATGTTTTTGCCTTCTCCATGAGATTGTGTCTCTATGCCGTTCGTTTATGATGTTCAAGCTGAAAACCGTTTTGGAGATGTATGTACTGATGTTTTGAATGTGCAACAGGGGGGAGATGATAGAACGAGTTTATGTACACATCCTTAAACATCTGATGTTACTTTTAATTTCTACTCCTTTGTATTTCTTTAGTTTAGTGTGAGTGGTTACTTCATATATTTGTAGTTTAGTGTCAATTGTTACTTTAAACATTCTTAGTTCAGTCCGATTGTGAGCGCCCACCTTTGTATCAAGTAGCTGATAGGCTCTTTTGAAATTGTGTCATTGTCGCCGTATAACTACCTCGGGTGAGGGAGGCGCTCGCTCTCTCGCCTCTCTCCCTCAATGGAGTGGCATGTTTCTACACTGTCCAGAAGATTAAATAATCTTTAATTTTTCTACTTTGGTTCCTGCTTGATTTTTGTGATTGCGTGATTACTCTTCAATTACAAAGTTGGATCTAACAGGCTCATTGCCGCACATTCAAAAAAAAAAAAGAAAGAAAACAAACATTCAAACTGAACTGCAAATTAGCAAGCAAGACAAGGGCAAAAACTATTTTATCATGAAAGAGCAATACATCAATAGAAATATGTATTTTTTCATTTTTAGGTCATTTTAAGTCAATTTCTTTGCTAAACTAATTACAATCATTCAAATTATACATTTCATTTGGCCAGCATCCCTTTACACAACAATACAAAAGAATGTACTATGTCAAAAGATATTGAGATTGCTGTTTACTCACCCTGTAGATAAAATTAGAACGCCCTACTCTGCCAATCTTGCCGACGTGATTCATGAAACAGAGGTTTCCCTCCGTGGAGCCATACACCTCACACATTTGGATACGTCCATAGCGTCTAAGGAATTCCTGCCAGACATCCTGACGCAGCCCATTGCCGATTCCCATCCTCACCGAGTGGACGTTGTCAATCTCTGTCTGAAGGTGGTAAAGATTACATTACAATAAGAGTAAGTCAGTTCAAAAAATGTCAGGTATGTCAGACATTTCACTTCAAGAGCAGAATATGGTAGGTAGAACTTGATCCGGGTTCGGACCAGTTTTGAAAAAGTAAATTAGCATACATCTCTAAATGTATGTTTATGTCTTTGGCATGTTTAACTCATTCACTGCCATTCCCGAATTTATTTGTTCGGGTTTTGTTTTTTTTTCTTGTGGGGGTGCAGATAAAACGCTGGTCAGACCTCTGGCAATGTTTTTCTTTCCCACGGAGGGGCAGCATTTGCCTGTTGTACAGTTGCCCCCACTTACTCCAGACCCATATAACTTCGGAATTAACTTTTTTTCCTGGTGAAAAAACAGAGTCTAAAGTTTCTTACGCTGCATTTAATCTTTGTATATGCCTAAAACTCAATATCGTGTGAGTCCTGGAATTTGAGTGAAAACTGGAGTGGGCAACTTTTTGCACGCCTGGCAGCGAATGAGTTATAATGTGTAAACAGCGATTATATTTTTTAGACAGAGTACAGCAGTCCATGTATGTACTGCAATCTTTAATTATAAAACGTTATACACTAATTAACATTCATCAGCATTGCCTTCAGAGTGAGGCAAAAATAATTTACATTGAAAGATGGGGCTGACATGTGTCACACCCTCGATTACACGCTCTCTGGTATTATCCCTGTTTGTGTCATTTTCACTTGGTTTTGGCAACCCTACTTACACGAGGATATAGTTGCTTAGCATTGGGGGTCTACACTCAGACTTTGTTCACCAGCACACAAAAATCCAAATGAAACGATTTACGGGGCTAAACGCGAGGGGAGCGGCTGCATTGGACGAAGCGTGGAAATGCCGGCAGGTGAGGTGGAACCGATCCGGCAAGTTCCCACCAAACAGTCCTAAGTCGAAAACCATTCAAAATGTTAAAGAGACTCAGTGTTCGGTCGTATTGCATCTGAGAAAAAAGGGGGGTGGGCAGACTGATTGGAATAGATAGATCCTTTTGTAATTGCAAGAAAAACGAACAAGTGACGTCTTTTCTCTCCTTTCTTGTGTGAGTTTCAATTATTTGCTGTTATTACTCTATCACTAGAAGAGCTTTATGGATGTTGTCAAAGAGGATATGAAGGTAGCTAGTTTGAGAGAAGATGGAGGACACTGATTCGCTGTGGGAAAAGCCCAAAGGAAAAGAAGAAGTAGACTCACACAAAGAGACTCACAGGGAGTTGAGATAGGTGAGTTGATACTTTCAGCAATAAAATGTATTGTAATAAAAGAATAAAATGTGTCCTGTGAGAGGCTGGACCCGTCAAGTCCATCCAGTCTTTCGCCCAAGGAGCACTGACCTGAATCACTGTCGGCTCATTTTCCTCATATGTAGGGATAATTGACCACCAAATTGGCATCTTATTGGCTGTAGCTTTAATTAACATTTATATTTTGAATATAAGGCCCTTGAATAAAAATGAGAAAAATACAATTAGGGTTACCAGTTGATTTATCATTATTTTATATATGCAGTAATAAGTACTCACACTGTGTGAGTATGTCCATTGATGGGTGTAATTCATGTGTGTAAACGGTTTCTTTCCTAATTACTGATATTTTGATGGTGACAGTGGCATGGCCAAGCTTCCACCCACTCAACAAAACAGTGGACAAAGAGGACTTTCAGTCTTGCATCAATAGGGAGCTCTGGCATCATATTACGCCTACGTGCATGTCTATGTGTCCACGGTGGGAAGAGCAAACGAAGGCAACAAAAGACATTTTTCTTTGGGTCACAGAGCATAGTGTGATTCACGACTGTGATTTTGGACTAGAAAACTATCACGGATTATGGAAAATCTAGGCAAAATAATTAATTTATACAAAATATAACCAAATATGATACAATCCTTGACGCTCAATATGTATATTAATTTGAAAATAGATATTGGAGTGCTGACAATGACAACTAATGACAATGAAAACTACTTGAGCCAGCTATATTTGCTATTTTCTATTCAACATAAGAGTAAACCACCATTCATTTAGGGCAGGTGGCGGGAACCTTTTTGACTAAGAGAGCTATAAAATAAAATATTTAGGAATGTTTTTCAGTGATAGCCACACACACACACACACACACACACACACGCACACACACGCACACACACGCACGCACGTGATTTCAACAAAATGTCAGAATATATTATTAAAAATAATTTGTGATAATAGCAACCAATATGAATAGTTTTCCGTTCCTCATGATTGGTAAAAAAAATCCAGACAAACGATCGGAATGAAAGTCAAATTGCCGGATCTATACGCAAAGCTACTGCTAGCTAGCCTGCACACTGCTCAATAGCTTGCATGCTTGCTTTCTGTTGTCTCTCACAGAAGTATATTGATGCTAATGTTAGCATGGGGCTTGTCAAAGTGCCTCTGATATTCAACTGTTTCATTCATGGTATTTTTTTCATTACAAATTAGAATTACGGCAGAACTTTTTCTCTCCACAAAGGCGAATCCTTCTGTCCATCAAACCTGAAGTGTACGATACTCGTGGTTTTTTTTTACTAGTCAGGCTTGTTTACAAGGGGGCGTTTACCTGTTTCAACATCAAAGGCCATAGGTCAGTATCATCCAATCAAAATTGTGCTTTCCGCCAACAACCGCCCAAACAGGAAATGAACAGCGGAAAAGTAAGAATATGTATTTAGTTTTATCGGTGAGCCAGATGCAATCATCAAAAGAGCCATATGTTCCCGACACCTGATCTCGGGAGACACAACCTAAAGCCACCTGCTTTAAGTGAATATCTCTAAGACCATAAAAAATACTGTTGATGTTTATAGTGTCTGTTTGTGAAGCCTTTTCCTTTTAGAGCCTGGTGGGGTGGCATGTCAGGTCGACGAGTCTGCGTGTGACTTCCAGGGGGTGAGCTGTGAAAAGACTCCTCATTGTGTTGTTTTGCTTCTGTCGTCGCATAAAAAAGGGCTCAAAAGTGCCTCGATGACTGTGTCGTATTACAGATATCCACAATATAGCAAAGGTTTCTCCCACATATATTTTGGAGCAGTATAAGAATCTATTCAATATTAGTGTTGTCCATTCAAATTGATTGAAAACTGTGAAGAACCAGTGTTTCTTGTTTGGACATCTACTGTCATTGAACAGTGTTATGCTGTACATAACAGCATGTTGACCACAACAAAGTATTCATCTTTCATACACCTGACAAAAAGAAAAAAAATCAAGGTTTCAAGATGACTGACTGCAACAAAAACAACAAATACGTTAACCCACAGCCAAGTACAGGAGCACCTTGACAAACTTAATTGAATGTAACTGTTTGTACCTCGTGAAACACATTTTAATAACAGCACAGTGTTGTAAGAAAAAAAAAATCAATAATGTTTGGAAGAATGCGGCAGATACAAGCTGTCAGCGTCCCGTATGAATACCCGATGTCCTAATGAGGGGATTGAGAGCAGGTGGTGGAAGCGGGGAGACGTGGCCCCGCCCCTAGCTGTCAATCCGAATGTGACACACAAACACAGGTACACGTACACACGCACACGTACACACACGGATGTATACACACATGAGCACACACACACGCACACACAAACACACGCACACGCACACACGCAAACACACGCAAACACACACAAACACATACACACCCTTAGACACATTCATACACCTCCCTCCTTTTCCTTGGCAGTCCATCGGACTCAAAGATGACGTAGCTTCCATTCCTGTGGTGTATTGGACAGTGGTTCTCGTGGCTGGCAACGATGACACTGTCGGTGACTATGAAGCCCGATTTTGGAGCCACAAATTCTGCCACAGTACATGTGAGGCCCGGATAAGGTTGCCGAGGTGGCACTGGAACAGCACAAAGGTGTCTTTGCTGGTGCCGCACCAACCTCCACTGGGTGCATTATCTTCCAGGTGTGCCACCCCTTCGTGGCATAAGGAACGCCAAAGAGGCCTGTTAGCTGCAGCAGACTCCAGATTGCTGGGCTTGATGTTGCACTTCTGGAGAGTCTGTTTCAGCTGGTCTTTGTATCGCTGCTTTGGACCACTAGGCTTCCTATTTGCTGACAAGAGTTGTCCATAAAGCACCTGTTGAGGCAAACCTCTTTGCTAATGTGGCTTCGATACTGATGGAGTCAGTGCGTTGAAGGATGTCAGTATGTGGGACACGATCAAGCCAAGGATGCGTTGGAGGCACCCGATGTGGAATGCATCAAGGCGTCTGACATGGCGCCGATAGACGGTCCAAGCTTCAGAGCCATATAGCAGCGTGGACACACACATTGGCAGGTAGACTGCGACTTTTGTTAGATTGGATTTGATTAGCCTTTAATATCCATCCATTATCCGTACCACTTATTCCTCACAAGGGTCGCGGGGGGTGATGGAGCCTATCCCAGCTGTCTTCGGGCACGAGGCGGGGGGCACCCAGAATTGGGAGGAAACCGGAGGACCTGGAGAAAACCCACGCAGGCTTGGGGAGAACATGCAAACTCCACACAGGGAGGCCGGAGCGGGACGCGAACCGGCGACCTCTGCACTGTGAAACCGGCGGGCTAACCACTCAACTACCGGGATGGATGGATGGCCTTTAATAGTCTCGCAGTGGAGAAATTGACATTTCACACCAGCAAAGACATGGAGGGAAGAGGAAAGGAAGGGATGAAGTATAAAACAAAAAACAGGAGCTGCTGGAAAGGCAGCCACTCTCGCTGTGCCATCCAACAGAACAGGAGTCAAGAGAACAAAATAACAAAATAACATGACAACACAAAGACAATCATTCCATCTTCAGCGCCTTCTGCGCCCTCTATAATGTATGAAGCAGTTCTAGATAAAAAGGAGAGGATCAAAGCCTCCTTTTCACTAGTGGATCAGGTACGTCCTGCTGGCTTGTGCACATCAGCTACAAGCTAAATGTTGAAAGCAAACACTAAGCTGTAGCATCCATTGACGAAAACAGATCATGTATACTTGGTATCCTTGAGTGGTTGTTTTGACATACATGAGTACGCAATCTGCTAAAAGCATTGGAGGCTTGATTGACGTGGGCCCTGAGGTCATCATCAATTTGACAGGAAACTGTTAGAATGCTGCCGAGGTCGCTGAATTGCTGGACAACCTTGCAGGGTGTGCCACTGAGGGCGAACACGGGGGTTGAGAACTCTCTATTGCCATGACCTCCATTTTGATGACATTGATCGATAGATGGAGGACATAGTATGCAGGGCATGTTGCATGGCAACTGGGCTGTGGGCCAGCAGAGCAGAACCAACTGCATATTGTAGCTCGGGGATGTTGCTGATCAAGGTCGTGGTCTTGGCTTGTTGGTGTCTGATGTTAAACAAGCTACCACCCAGGCGAAATTGGATTTGTACCCTGCCACCTTTTTAGACAGACTAATGGAAGAGGAGTGTCGCTGCTATCAGGAACAGAATGAATATAACAGGGACCAGTACACAACCCTACTTCACCCCGACTTCCACAGGGAACGGGGATGATTGCTGGCCGCCATCATGTACAGCTGTCTGCATGCCACTGTGGAACTTTTTAAGGATGACAAGAAATTTGGAAGGGACGGCAAATTTCTGCATTACGGGCCAAAGAATTTCACTGTTAACTGTATCAAAGACATTGGAAGATCGATGAAGGTGATGTAGTGGTCTCTACTTTGTTCCCTGCATTTCTCCTGAACCTGTCGCACAGCGAAGATCATGTCCAGGGTGCTTCAGTCCTTTCTTAATCCGCATTGTGTCTCTGGGAGGAGGTCTTCGGTAATGTGCGATGTAAGACGGAACAGCATTACTTTTACAAGAATCTTGCGAGCAACAGAGAGCAGGGAGATGCCACGGCTGTTGCCACAGACTGACTTGTCCCCCTTCCTTTTATGAATGGTGACGATGTTGCTGTCTTTCCATTACTGAGGAAGTGTCTCATTTTGTCAGATGTTGCAAATGAGGTGGTATAGCTGCCGTAGTAGGAGGTAACCACTGTTCTTGAGAACCTCAGCTGGAAGTCCATCAGGGCTAGGGCTTTTGTTGTTTTTATGGCTCCAGATTGCAGAAAGGACGTCGGTGAACTGAGGAGGTTCATCAGGGGAGAGAACTGAGGGAAGCTCTGGGAGGGAGTCAAAGACAGATGGGTCTGAAGGGTTTACTTGGTTGAGCAGGGAGTCAAAGTGCTCTGCCGAGTGTTCGAGTATGAGCTGTTGGTCCTTCAGTAGCACCGAACAGTCATCCAATCTGACTGGGACAATGTGTTGTCTTTGTGGACCATGTAGGGATTTTACAGCAACATAAATGGCGTGTGTGTTGTTGTCTACATGCCTCTGGATTTCTTGGGCCTTGCAGAGCCACCACTTGTTTTCCATAATACTCAGCTGTTTCTGTGTTTCACCATGGATGCCCTGATAGTGAGAGAGGATAAGTGGAAGTGAGGGTTGGAGAGAAGTGTAGTATGGACTTTGCGCTTGGCTTCCAGAAGCTCCTGTATGGCAGCTGAGCTGCTATTGAACCAGTCTTGGTGTCTGTCGTTTCTGAGTGGTGTCTGTCGTTTCTGAGTGGTCTCAGAGGCAGCTTAATGAATTGTTTTCCTCAATTCTTCCCACCTGCTCTCCATATCAAGGTCACCCTTACTAGTTTCCTTGTCCAGGGCGGCAAGTGCCTCTGCAAGCTTGCTGCAGTAGCTAGCCCCACGCTTTGCCCGGGTAATGCAGACGTAATTTTGGTCCTGTTGCCTTGTCACATCCATGACCTGGCCCCGTCACTTTATCCTATCGCCAGAGGACTTATATTGTGGAAATGAAGCCTGCGCAACTAATGGATTTAGTGTGAGGGACGGGGCGCACGATTCCTTCCTCCACAAACTTGGCCACACCAACTGTATTCCAGTGGCATGAGTGAGGAATCAAGATGACCTTCAGGTGATTGCGGTTGCAGGGGGCTGCCGGTAGTCCGGTCTGTTGGGCTCCCCTATGCCTATCCCAGAGTGTGGATCATACACACACATGCACACCCACGCGCGCACACACACACACACACACGCACGTGCACACACACACACACACACAGACACACACACACACACACACACACACACACACACACACACACACACACACACACACACACACACACACACACACACACACACACCCACACACACACACACACACACACACAGACAATGAAATGACAGACAGACAGTGTTACCTTTGGCTGGTTGCAGAGATATCTGCACAATTCACCAATATACTGGAAAACTGTCACGTTATGTTTGCGACAGTCATTCCAGAACTGTGAAGCTGAGAACTTCTTCTTGAGGATGCATGTTGCGCCTGTGATGAACCAACATTAAATTTTATAGGACAAAAATATACAAATATTACACTCTCCCTCTATATCAGTTTGAACTTTGTTGCCTTCTAAATTAAACCCGAGCAAGTCTTAAGGAATTAAAGACATCTGTAGGCTGACAATTGTTATTTGAGACAATTTTTGTTTGCTGTTCAAAAAACAGAAAGAGCAGAACACAATGGTCTTTATTGTCTCCGTTCATTTTTTAATGACATTTACAGTTTGTGTATTTCAATACTACTGTATAATCCATTTCTCTATCCTTATTAGTGTCATAAATGAGCTAGAGACGTTCCTAGCTGACTTTGGGCAAAAGGTCAGCGACAGACTGTACTGGCCACCAGCCATTTGTAGGTTACATCAACAGACAAATATTCTTAATTGTTGAATATTGAAAGTCTTCAGTGAACTAGACGGTCAGTGAACTAAGAGGTCGAACGCACGCATGGGAAGAACATGCAAACTACAAACACAAAGAATGGTTGGAGTCCGGCCATGAATCCCCAACCTCAGGACTGTGAGCCACAGTGATGTGTAATTAAGTTTCGGGGCTGGCGAGACAAAGTCGAGTGTTTGCCATTGAATGAACAGTCAAAAATTTTAAACAGAATTGAATTTTCTCTGTCTCTCTCACACACACACACACACACACACACACGCACACGCACACGCACACACACGCACACGCACACACACACACACACACACACGCACACACACGCGCACACACAAACACGCAAACAAAAACAGGTGTCACAATATGGAGCATCCTGTGTGATAAAAGTGATTCAGTATCATTGGTATCTTGTTTCTGCATAAAATAATGAGTGTCTTAAATACAATAATAATGAGTATGTCTTAAATACAAAGAGTATGTCTTAAATACATGTTACACCTCTGTGTGCCCCCCCGTCCTCCCCCCCCCCGCCCACCTCAGCACGATGGGGGACAGAGCTTTCAGCTGCTCTGCCCCCAAACTCTGGAACTCACTTTCTCCCAACATTCGTAACACAGATTCTCTTGCCACCTTCAAATCCCATCTCAAAACCCACCTATTTAAAATTGCATTTTCTGTGTAGCCCTATCTCTTGTTTCTATTTATAATTGTATTTTATTTATTGTATTCTATTTATAATTGTATTTTATTTATTATATCTATGGTTGTCTGTGACGGTAAAGTGTCCTTGAGAGCTTTGAAAGGCGCTTGAAATAAAATGTATTATTATTATTATTAGAATGTCTGTCTGTATGCATGTATGTAAGTATGTATTTATTTAAACAAAGGCTGGTTAGACTTTATTTGTAATTGACGAACTATATCTTCATCATCATCATCATTTCGGCAGTACATTTATAGTGCTTGTGCAATCTTCTTGTGTTATTCATTAATCTTGCTTCTCATAACATATTATGCTTGCAACATGTTCCAAAAAAGAAAAAAAAACACTCCCTCCTTTCCTTTTCAAAACACTCACTAAACACTTGGAAACTGAGAACAGTATTTGCAGAAGCTTCGTAGCTGGGATTTCCAGCAGACTTTCCAGCCCACTCTGTTCTTTTTTGATATATATATATATAGTAAAGTCTCGTTATATCGATATCGGATATATCGATAGTCCCGGTTATATCGATATTTTTTCGGACTCCCTTGAATATCGATATAACGAGACTTTACTGTGTGTATATATATATATATATATATATATATATATATATATATATATATATATATATATATATATATAGTGTGTGTAGAGGGGATTAAACACTTTAATGGCTTCCCCAAATTAATAACATCCCCAAAGAGGAAACCGTAACTACAATGTGTCAAACGGCAAAAAACTAGTCTGACACCCTTGCTTTACACCTCTGTCTCAAAGTACAGTGATACCTTGGCTTACTAACTTCATTGGTTCCTAGAAAGTGTGTGTAAGGAGAAAAGTTAGTCTGCCAAACATTTATTTTCCATAAGAAACCATTAAAATGAGAATAATCCGTTCCCAGGTCCCCATAAAACATAATTTTCAACTAAATAAGCCTTAACACTACACACAATATAGCTTAATTGATGTATATGTATATATGTATATATGTATATATGTTGATGTATTGCAAATTTCCCCATTGTGGGACGAATAAAGGTATTCTGATTCTGATAATAAATATGCCATGGTATTGTAATTAAAGAAATAAACTGTACTATATAGTAAAGTCATTTTATTTACTTTTGTGATGGTCGTTGATGACTTGATGGGATGGATAGTTTTTGCATAAAGTGTCTCATGGATCTCTGGGTTGCACATCTTAGAAGTTGTGATATTGCAACAGCAACAGATTCAGGCAGACACACAAGAAACTTCATTAATAGCTGGTTCCCTTGCTTGTATGTTCTCTTCAAATCGTACAGATTATTACAGATTATCTAGGCTTGTGCAGGTTATTTGTGGAGCCTGATTGATGGGATATTTTAACCTTGCAGTCTACATTCTGCCTTTGATCTATCAATAAAGTTGAAACAAGTTCAAATTTCAGTTTTCTATACATGTTCTCACCTTTTGTTTTTTGTTTTTTTTCACTTTTTTTTTGTTTCAAGTTCTGTCGTCTCCCTTTCGTGTGTGTGTGTGTGTGTGTTTCTGTAACTCCGCCCCCCGCTCACTGCTGCATGTGTCCCCTCCCTCCTCTACCACGGATCTTGACCAATCACGTGCGGCTTTAACTGAAGACTGGGAGCGGGGAATAGTGGGAAAAAAAGCCGTCTGCCGTTTTCAGCTTCGTTCACTTCAGAGATACAGCTCCAAGAACCGGCTCGTTCGCGAACGACACATCACTCATTGTGGCGCTTTGTGTGTTTCCCGAAAACTATTCTCACAAGCTTTGTGTGCATATAGTGGTAAAAATGGCCTTTAGTTTCTAAACTCAGCAACAAAGAAGTCTATTGTCTTGCTTGCATTCAAATCCATGCCATATGAATCAATCCTTCCATCGTCAAATCAGGCAAATACTTTTGCTACTAAAGAGACCATATCTTTGTCGCTCGTTTACTCACCTAGCTCAATGGTTCCGCCAATCCCAATCAGGGAAGCTGCGCTGTGGTAAAGCGGCAGAGATATATGTATCACATCCTTTTCAGTCACCCCAAATGCCCAGTATCCTCCTGCTGCCTTCAAGCTTTGGAGGTGAGTGATCACTGCTGCTTTCGGGAGCCCTGTGGAGAAAAGACAAAAACAAACAATATATATACATAGGTAACATCCGATTTACAACCACTTACGACCACCCGTACTTACTACCACGCCTGCCAGACCCTTTTTTTTTCTACGCCTGGCACCGCAACGCACTAGCAGCTGGCAACGCGTACTACAATTATGGCCAGCCAGCATCTCACTCTTACACAGCAATCTACTGCGTGACTACACTCAATACAGTAGTTACACAGTACAGATACCGTCTCGGCAACATCTCCTCTCATACTGTACACTGCTTTTTTCTCCTGTTCATCACAACTTCCAAGATGTAAACCCAGAGCTCCTTGTGACACTTTATGCAAAAAGCTATCCATTCCATCAAGCCGTCAACGACCATCACAAAGGTAAATAAAACAACTTTATTATTAGTAGTTTATTTCTTTAATTACAATACAATAGCACATTTATTATACAAAAATAAGGTATATTTTGTGTATCTGTGTAAGCTCTCAGTCGTACAGGAGTGGTCCATCGATGAAAAGGTTTCTCCAACCGTCATCTGTGCTTCTTTGAAGGTATTGGACGTTTCGTTTCTCATCCAAGATACTTCGTCAGCGAACTAAAAGAACTTTTAGTACAGATGACAGCTGAAGAAACCTTTTCATTGATATATTTTGTGTAGTTTTAAGGCTTATTTAGTTGAAAATTGTGTTTTATGGGGACCTGGGAACAGATTATTCTCATCTTAAAGGTTTCCTATGGGAAATTAATGTTTGGAATACACACTTTTTACCTTACACACACTTTCTGTGAACCAATTAAGTTCGTAAGCCAAGGTATCACTGTACACTCCTTTTTATAACACCCTTCCGGTAATCTCACTTCACTTGCCTCCCTTCAACTTTGCACTGGAGCAGTGAAGAATGTCAAAGATCATTGAGGAAGTGCACTCATGATGTGTTGTTATAGGGACAGAACAAAGAGGTGCATGATACCTGACTCCATATCACCCTGCAAAGTCTTGAAAAAGCAGGTTAACTCTGAATGCGGAGAAACATGACCTGTCACAGAACGGAGTGACTTTCCTTAGTCACATCATTACGGATACTGGCCAAAGTCAAACCCAAAGAATCTAACAGAGAGATAGATGAAAGAGCTGACATATGTGACATTTTCTCGGCTGTGTGAACCAGGTGGGAAAATTCATCATCCATGTAGCAGAGAAAAACAAAGCAGTGAGAAATCTTCTGACCAAAAATTAGAGTTGGTTTTGAGGTGTAGACTAGGACAGTTTTTAAAACCCTTAAAGGACAACCGACACCATTTTTTTGTTTCCTAACTGACATCAGAAAAACGTTTTACAGCATCTAAATTAGCCAAAACACGCAGGCTGATATTTTTAGTACTTCAAAATGACCTCAGAGATGCCGAGCTTCAGACGGTCCCGCCCCCTTGTTCGTGACATCACACCAGGATGTCTTGCCTTGCTCCAGAATCAAAACAATGGCTTCAGATTCGAAGATGCTTTCTTGTTACTCATCCAGTTCTGAATATGATTCAAAGCGTTCTGAAGAGGAAAGCATAAATGTTTGCAATCGATTAAAGAAGTCCTTCCGGATCAATTCGAGCCGTCAGGACTTCAATGTAGCGTCCCAGAATATACACAAGATGGCGCCCAAGCTCTGTTGGAAATAGGCTGATTCATCTGCTGGGAATTTGTGTCAACTAGTATCAAATAGTAGTCTTGGTGCAACACACGACGATTCACCATCGCGTTATTTATGTGTTTTCCTTCTAATTTCGCCATCAACACGGATCAACACAAAGTTTTCAGACCAAACAAAGTACCCAAAATGCATTTTGTGTCGCTTTCTCGGTCACGGGCGTTCCAGATGTGACGTCACGTCAGACATCGTCATCAACTCAAAAACAAGACTATTCACACGCGAGTCTTAAAACGTAAAGCTAAATGTGGTAGAATCGTTGTAAAATACGCCCAGTCGAAGTCATTTGAAGTGATTTTACAAATTATGGACACAACTTGTCCAGAGGCGTCGGTTGACCTTTAAAGATGCTCTAATCTTGGAATGCATGATCCAAACAGAAACATTGAAGTATGGGTGCTTTATCGGTGGTGTTCTCCTGCAATGGAGACAGGTCGCCGATGCTGCAGTTGCTCTCTCTTACAGAACGTTATGCATGAGTGGAAAAAGAGGCTTGAGTAACGAGGTGGGAGTGTGAGCGATTTGGTGATTTCCTAATAGTCTTTTTCCTTGTGTCATTATAAGGAGGACAAGCTGGATTTACTGCCACACATGATGCAGAGTTTTAGAATGGCAAAGGTGCCGCTCACTATGGAGCACTATGAGTGTAGAGCGGACACATATACTGCTACGTGAAACCAGCTTTGTTGAGAAAAAGTAATTAAAGCTGATTTTTATTTTTTATCCAATACCGATCAGCTCAAAAATTAAGGGATGTGCCCCAGAACATAGCTGAGATACTCACCAGTAGTTCCAGAAGTGAAGATGAAGAGGGTAGGGCATTTCAGAGAGGTGGTCGCACGTAAAGTTGCCGGCAAAGCTTTGTCACTGGCAGAATCTATTTTATCCAATATGGATTTCATGTTTGTGTCCCCACAATGGTTGTTCATTGCCCATACTTGAATGTTGTCCTCCAGTAGGTTGCTGACAATACCACCAACGCACTCTACTAAATCTGAGAGAAGGAAACAATCATGTCACAATTTATAAAACGATGAGTACAGTTGTGGTTCAAGAATGTATTGTTCTGTGAACTGAAGCAATTTTCCCATGAAATTGAATTGTAATGAATCCGGGACGAGGTTGATTTCTTTGAGCCTATAGTTAGGTATAATTTATAGCAAAAATAAAAACAAAAGTTGATCCTGTCTACTTGATATCTAATTTAAAGCAGATTCTTTACTTACAGACAGCGTAGGTGTTCAAATACCTGACATGTTTCGGCGTCTACTTCAGCCAGTCTACTTCAGTACTGGTTTGCCAGCCAGCACGATAGCTAATATATAGCAAATATCTGACGAAGGCTGAAGTAGACGCCGAAACATGTCAGGTACAGTAAAGTCTCGTTATATCGATATTCAAGGGAGTCCGAAAAAATATCGATATAACCGGGACTATCGATATATCCGACCCTGTTTGCATGTAATTTTCTCCGTGCGTGCATATCGATATATCCGATATCGATATAACGAGACTTTCCTGTATTTGAACACCTACCTACACTGTCTGTAAGTAAAGAATCTGCTTTAAATTAAAAACAAAAGCTACTGAAATGTGACATATTGATGTTCAAACTGTGAGTGAAAGCACCTCTGAGTGTTGGGCAAAGATTGTGTGATTGATCGTGGACTACAGTATATGAGTATTGCTATTCAGTGTCTGAAATAATGTCTGCCCGGATGCCCGGGGCGTGCAATTTTTACGTCGGGCGTACAACTCACGACCGGGTGGCCGATAACTTCTTCAAGAAAAAATAATATTTTTTTTTCAAATCAAACGTTTGCTTTATTGAATAAAACAAACATTTGAATGAAGATTTCGAAATCGGAATTAATTAATAAATTATTCAGATTTCGAAATCTTCATTCGATTTGGAAATACAGTAAAGTCTCGTTATATCGATATTCAAGGGAGTCCGAAAAAATATCGATATAACCGGGACTATCGATATATCCGACCCTGTTTGCATGTAATTTTCTCCGTGCGTGCATAGAAATAGTATCGATATAACCGGGACTATCGACATATCCGATATCGATAAAACGAGACTTTACTGTATCTGAATTTCGGTTCGTTTGTCAATTTGCATACTCGGCACAGCAGCCAATCAGAAGCCTGTTTCGTGCTTCCGTCGATAGCGTTATAAGGTCGTGCATTTGCATATCATTTTCCAAAGTACATGCACAGAACCTCAGTCCCAGAAGAAAGAGTCAAAAGAAGCTAACAAAATTTATGACGCGACAAAACGTAAACATACATTATCTCGTGACTGTAAAGTGTCCTTGAGAGTTTTGAAAGGCGCTTATAAATTAAATGTATTATTATTATTATTAAAGGACAACCGGACATGTTGTGTCCATAATTTGTAAAATCGCTTCAAATGACTTCTACTGAGCGTATTTTACAAAGATTCCTCCGCACATAGCTATATTTTATGTTTTAAGACTCACACTGAATATTCCGGAAGTCTTGTTTTGGAGTTGGTGACGAGTCCTCACGTCACTGAAGGAACGCCCCTGACCGAGAAAGGACACACTGTAGTAGTCCTTTGATCACATCAATGCATTTTGCGGTACTTTGTTTGGTCTGAAAACTTCGTGTTGATCCGTGTTGATGGCGAAATTAGAAGGAAAACACATAAATAACGCGAATCCTTGTGTGTTGTGACAAAAATGTTGAGCACATTTCCACACAGAGCTTTGTCGCCATCTTCTGCCTTTTTTGGGCACGACATCCCCCCACGCCCCAATGTTGCCTCAAAATGGCACGTAATAAATTCTTTAATCGATTGCAAACATGTATGCTTTCCTCTTCAGAACTATTTGAATCATATTCATAACTGGATGAGTAACAAGAAAGAATCTTCTCCGAATCTGAAGCCATTGTTTGGATTCTCGAGCAAGTCAAGACGTCTTGGCGTCACACCACGAACATGGGGGCGGGACTTTCTGAAACTTGCCACTTCTGGTTTCAATTTTTTTTGCAGTTTCAGCATACTTTAAGTCATTTTTATTGGTGTTTTGCATTTGACTAAAAATATCATACTGCGTGGTTTGGGTACTTTTGTCTTATTGTGTTTCAAGTTGTGAAAAATGGGGCAGGCAACTTTTCAGAGTTGTCTGCCCTGGTGTCCGCTAACTTTTTGTCATGAGTTTCAGACACTGTTATTGGTAATACAAAAAATACAATCAAAAACTGTCGCAGCTTGGAATTGAAGCGGATTTATGTGAGACAGGAGGTGTGAGACAATCTCTTTTCGTCAATGGATGCGACAGCTGCGATTTTGCTTTCAACATTTAGCTTGAAGTAGATGTGCACATTCCACCATGACACCCGTGATCCACTGCTGAAAAGGATGCTTTGATCCTCTCCTGTTTCATCTAGAACTGCTTCGTGTCACAAAGAGGGTACAGCAAGTGCTGAGGAATGAATGACCCTCTGTGTCTTTGTGGTGTCATATTATTTGTTATTGATTTTTTTTTTGTTCTTTTGACTTCAAGATGGAGCCCCGAGAGTGGCTGCCTGTCCAGCAGGTCATGTATTTTGTTTTTCTACTTCTTTATTTCCTTTCCTTTCTTCTTCCTTTCATAACTTTGCTGCTACGAAAACATAGTTCCAATGAATGTCAGTGCACACAAACCGATCCAACTATGATCAACAAGTGTCTTCTGAGACACCAAATCAGTCAAGAAAAACAGGATATTTCACCTTTGACTTAGAATCAGTATTTAAGTTGCAAAGCTTCTTTGGTCTCAGATGAGAGTTCTAAAAGCTTTCTGTGATTGTTGCCATCCTTTCAATCCCCGATTGTACCACAATTAAAGAGAACTGTTGACAAATGCAACAAGCACAACCATAACTGATTGAGCTTGTGACACTAGATACTACAAGATGTGACTCTTGTTGCCCAAAACAACCTCTGAATACTTCAATACAAGTTTACAACAATGACGGCAACTATAACCATTGCACTCCTGCCATAATTGTTTCCAAGGAAACACACAAATAACACTAAATTCAGTATTTGAACATGTTTTTTTTTACCCATTCCAATCATTGTAATGACAGACAAGACCTAACGACCTATACATGGCAGGGTTACTGAATGTTTCTAGTTATTCCAATGTGCCTGCTTTTGCAACAGAGGACAGCATTTTTTAACCAAGATCATGCTTGGTTACTTGAGCAACGATGTTTTCCTGTCACATGGTTGCACTATGATAATTCTTGTTAACTGAAAGACCTGGAAGACTTCCAGTCAAGCCAGACAGAGGAAGACTGTTTCAATATAACGTTCAGAATGGTTTGGTTTGAGCAAAACATCTAAATAATGTTTTGAACTATAGTATTGAAAGATAAAGTACATATATTGGTGTCTCAGACACTATCCACACTCTACCTTTTATATATTGCATTCACTTTCTGTGATAGCTGTCAGACTTGTTTTGCAGGAAGTTGTTGAGAGCCGGCTTGTCTATGAGGCAATACAGCTATAGGCATAGGCTAAGGATGCGGTGGCCTCCATATAAAAAAAATGGCACCATAGAGGACACCATATTAAAAAAAAGTTTGTGTGTGTGTTGGATGTAGGAACAAAATGTAAAGAAATGGCTAATAAATAAATACTACAAAGACAATATCAATTAAGAACCCCCCTCCACACCTCTATCACCATTTTCTTCAATCTCAGTACTCGCATATCCTTTTGTTTGAGGCCGTCAAACTGATTGATGTGACCCTAGAGTTCACACATTCGTAAACATGTCCAAAGAACTGAAAATTAAAATATTTCCGAAGAAAGGTGGTGGGGGGGCATTACAAAAAGGAATTAAATAAAGGATGACTTGTACTGTATCCAGCATTTAACAGAGTATACATCTGAGTGATTAACCTCAAAATGGTATGCTTGTTCATAAGTATGTGATTTCTCCAACTGAGTGTTAATCATTTCTTTCATCGCTTTGCATCAACATTGACATGATCAACACCAAACTGAGGTTAAAAGTATACTCTTATTGTTGCTTGATTTTCAGAACTTTCATCAAAATTTGGCCACAATTTGCGACATACGATATCATTGTTAGACTCCCTTATTCTTCTAAAATTATGTTATTGTGGAGAAGTCTTGGCTTCATACACATACATATACAGACACATACACACACCTATCTATCTATCTACATACATACATACATACATACATACATACATACATACATACATACATACATACATACATACATACATACACACACACATACACACAAACACATATATATATATATATATATATATATATATATATATATATATATATATATATATATATATAATGCCTCGTTTAAGGAGTCTGAAATTCCACAATTCCCAAACATGCATCATTTAGCACACGCGTTTCAACATTTAGCACAGGTCATGTGCCATTAATTTTCTTTAAAAATAAATTCCCATCACTGTTTACTTTTGCTTAGGTTTTGAACAGTTGAACTGAAGCCTTAGGTGACAAACTCCGTTCTGGTGTAAGAGGATATATTTACCTGCACCCACTATGACGGCTTTGGCTCCGCAGCAGGTGATGCAATGCAACAACGATCTCGACTTAATGTTTGTATTCAGAAACGCAACAGGGCAGCCGACCTTTGCTAATCCGAACCAAACGCAAACGAAGTCCGGTTCGTTGTTCATGAGCATGGCAACGCAGTCGCCTTTGGTCACATTGACTTTCTGGATGAAAACATTTGCTAATTTGTTGCTGCGCTGTTCAATGTCTTTGTAGGTGTGGACGCTCTCTTCGTAGATAATAAAAGGCTTGTCGGGGTTGCGGTGCGCCTGTTGAATGAACCTGTCGAGGACTGTACATACTCTAGATGTCAGTCTGAACAGCTCCAGTTTCATACCATACCGAGTCAAACTCAAAAGAAACAAGAAATCTTTCCAAAAGTAGGGAAAACAAAGTTTCTGCAAAACATGAGCAGTAAAGATTCCCACGAGTAGAGCTGAGATCCATGTAAAAGAGAGCATAATTTCTGCTGTGAAAACGGAGTATGATCTGCACAGTCCACTACGATGCCGCACCACCTACATAATCAACGCGATAAACGTCAAACAAGAGTGACGTCACACGAAAAACGTTCGCATACGAACCCACGTGAAAACACTAGCATACCTTCAAAATAAAAGTATACTTGTCCGCGTGTCCTATTCTGATGAATCAACCAGAATATAATCATTGAAGACATAAAAAGTCAGAAAATGTAAAGTATGTATATAATATATTATGGAGGATATTATGTTCCTTTCCAAAATTACCATTTACAGTGATACCTCGGCTTACGTAGTATTTGTTCCTTTTGGAACAAATACTGTATGCTTCGCCCTTATTTCATGACGAATGACTGGTTTGACGACTCTTGACTTCCTCTTGTGTTGATTTCATTGGTGCTTTGCTAATGTTTTATGTGAATTAAAATCAGAGGGAAAAGGAGGTCTTGAAGCAAATGTTGATAAAGGCTTTCCTGATCAAAGTACCTAGTATGGGCAATTTGGGAAATGCAACAAAGCATGTGTGACTTCGTATTGCCAAATTCACTGCTCGGTTTAGCAATTAGAAAAAAAGTTTTATTAGTTGAAAAAAGGCAACTCTGTAAACAAATCCAGCAACTTTTTTTAATGTCAAAACAGACACTTCCTCCAAAGCAAGAGCTATAAATAAGAAATGAAAAGTAAATATTTCCTTTATAATCTTGCCCGGATGTGTCTGTTAACCATCCAATGTGTGAAGTGAGTTGGAAATAGACCACCAGACCTCTCGGTTGCATTTGATTTAATTTTTACATGTGGCAGAGATAACCTATCATATATTCTATCAAGGCAATAGGGCACAATGATTCAGGGGTCCGTTTCAACGTTCTGTTTTTGGTTTTGTTCGGACTGAATAGTATACAAAAGCTGAGTAAAATATTGCATGATTCTGAGCGCCTTCCATTTAAAAATAAGAGCTTGAACAGGAAAAAAGGTAAACAATTACACAAAACCTCCATCAGTTACATACCAATACACTGTATAATGTCAGAAAAGATGAACAGATCATGATTACTTTCTAAAAATTGGATTATTCTCAGTGATCTGTAAGAGTAAAATCCAGTTGCCTGAGAATGTCAATTACCATTTAGAGTGATACCCCAGCTTACAAATGCTTTAGCTAACGAACTTTTTACCTTACGAACGTTAAATTCGCGAGAATATAATCATGGCATACAAACTATTTTTTGGGAAACACACGGAGCACCACAATGACTGATGTGTCGTTCGCGAACGAGCCGGTTCTTGGAGCTCCTAATAAGGAGCTGAAAATGGTGCGGAAAAGTGGGGCGGGGGGGTGCAGAAACACACACACACACACACACACACACACATGAAAGGGAGACGACAGCGCTTGAAACAAAAAAGAAAAAGTGAAGAAAAAAAAGTGAAAAGGTGAGAACATGGATAGAAAACAGTGAAATTTGGACTCCTTTCAACTTTTTTTGATAGTTCGAAGGCAAAGCGTAGGCTGCAAGGTTAAAATATCGCACGAATGAAGCTCCACAAATAAACCGCACAAGCCATCTGTGTAATTTGAAGAGAACCTACAAGCAAGGGAACTAGCTATGAATGAAGTTTCTAGTCTGTCGGCCTGCATATGTTGCTGTTGATGTACAACGCAGAGCTCCTTGAGACACTTTCTGCAAAAAGCTATCCATTCCATCAAGCCATCAACGACCAACATAAAGGTAAATAAAACAACTTTATTCTACAGTACAGTTTATTTCTTTAATTACAATACCATAGCACATTTATTATACATAAAATAAGGTACATTGTGTGTAGTTTTAAGGCTTATTTATTTGAAAATTATGTTTTATGCGGACCTGGGAACGGATCATTCTCATTTTAATGGTTTCCTATGGGAAATGAATGTTTGAAATACACACTTTACCTCTTACACACACTTTCTGGGAAACAATTAAGTTCGTAAGCCAAAGTATCACTGTATATCATTACCGTCTCGCTGAGTCAGTAAAACATGGAACTATGATTGATCTCATAGACAAATAGCTAAATCAGTTTGCTACTACTTCAAAATGTCCTGAAATGCTCCCAGGCCAAAACAAATCAGCAGAGCCTTCATGCAGTCCTCGAGGGCAGCCTGTGTTTGTAGATTCCAGCCAACGCTTTGGCAGCACTATAAATCATCTGCCGTTGTGTCATTCCCGTCATTGCCAGAAGCCATTCTGATGTAGCCATGTTAGGCAGACTGCGCTGCAGGACATCACCGACTGTGACCACAAGACCAGACCATCGAAGGCTATAGTCTGGAGGGGTCAGGGACTGAGCCTGGATGGAAATGACAAACACATTTTATTTGGCATAATTTTACATCATGTTTGCAGAACAACCAACATCACCATATTATAGTGCAATGTTGTTATTTTGTTCTGCGGTCAATCACAATTGAATTTTTTTTAATGTGTACTAAAAATAATTAAAACACTTCCTTGTGCGCAGTAGTGTGTAGAGCAGGGGTGGGCAAACTTTTTGGCTCAGGGGCCACATTCATTTCTAAAATTCAGTATTAACATACAGGTACTTTTATTAATGAGAACAGTGAAACAACTATGGTACAGCATGCGTCTGTGTAAGCTCTCAGTCGTACAGGAGTGGTCCATCGATGAAAAGGTTTCTTTAGCCGTCATCTGTACTTCTTTGAAGGTGTTGGACGTTTCCCTTCTTATCCAAGAAACTTAGTCAGCAAACAAATTTTTTACTGGTAGTTTAGGCCCTATATATATATATCCCTACTGTCAAGACATGGCGGTGCCGGACTCTGCTATGCTCCCTACTCTCAGGTTGGGGGGAGCAGATGACTACTCCCTGCGGCTCCACTGATTGTTCCTATTGTTCTGACTGACGACTGGCCTGATTGCCCCACTTCCTCCGGTATGACCTCATCAGTATTACTTAGCCTATGTTGCCTAAGTAGGCTGTTGTACGAACGATCCAAATTGCACCTCACCCCACCATATCGGTTTAATGAAGGATATAGCTGTTTTATGAAAATCGCTTCTTTTACTCCCCTTTCAAACCACCTATGTTCTTCCGCTAAGATTTTAACCTCATTGTCATCAAATGAGTGGTTGCTAGCTTTTAGGTGCATATGTACTGCCGATTGAGGCCCACTAGTATTATCCCTGCGATGTTGATAAAGTCTTTTTTTTTGAGAATTTGTTTAGTCTCTATCTGGAAGTCCCACAGGATCTTTGCTCATTCTCTACCACCTTGGGAGATGTTTCCCTGATCTACGGAATAGGTTTGATCAACGATAACAGCTTTAATCTAGGGGAACAACTAAACTAAAGTAGTTCAGACGAGATGACGCTCAAAGCTGGACAAGTTTGTGAATGCTCAATGGGTTGCTTTTTATTCTTGACAAAATATATATTTTATACAATGGTTATTTTGTGTACATCAACTTTTCCAATCCACTAGGATTTAACTAATTGGTTTATGAAGAGACACAGGCCTCTTTAAATGTAGTGAAGGTGTTTAAATGTAAAAATGTATATTTATTTTTAACCTGAGTGTTGCAAACAAAACGGCCAGTTAAGTATTTATTCTGAGCATACTGCAGGAAGGGTTCATTTGGAGCAAACATTATTTTGACATTGTTTTGACCATGCTTCCAGAAAGCCACTAAATCTTCTTTTCCTTTCGGCTTTCCCCCTCAAAGGGTCACCACAGCGAATCAGTGTCCTCCATCTTCAGAGGTTTTATCCGCATGTTTGTTTTGGCCAAGCTTTTACGTCGGATGCCCTTCCTGACACAACCCTCTGTATTTATCCGGGCTTGGGACCGGCACAAGAAGACTTATGTCCCTTTGTGGCTACAGAACAAGCAACTCGCTCAGTAAAAGGCTCCCAAACACAAAATGGTCATCGGCACAGCAACATTCAAAATGACAAAAACTATACTTACCATTTGACACTCAATACTGCACAATATTTATGCATAATTGAAAAGTATATTTGAAGATCCCCCCAAAAAATGCAGCTATATCGTGGAATTCACTGAAACATAACTCATGTGATGGTCGGGGTTTACTGTACTCTATCATAACTATATCTCTAATCATAATCATCCACCTTTGGGAGCAATTGTATTGTATTTTAATTATCTTCTTTTCCAAAATATAGACACATTTGTCATTCACTTATCTATTTGCAGTGATGTGTTGAGATGATTATTCATGTATACCTGCTGCACATGTTCGAGAGGCAAAGGAGTTGCCTGTGTGAAGACCTCCACTCGGGTGTTATGACCAGGGTCCTCCAGGATCAAACAGCCAATGTCAAACCATCTGAAGACAAAACCAGCATTTTCAAGTGGTTACATTTTTTTTCAGCTAGACTAATTTTGGGATGAATCATATTGTTCTGAGTGATTCTCTGAAAAATAGAATTTGCAGAGTTAATTGTTGCTCTGACCACGAAATGCCATTCTGTGGATTCACTTTCCAAATACCGTATTTTCCATATATAAGGTGCACCTTCATTGAATAAAAAGTTTTCAAAACATATCTAAACATAGAAAAGTTTTCAAAATATAAGGCACACCACATATCAGGTGTACAGTACAGTAGAGGCTGTGGTTACGCACGACTTCTACAGGGTGAAATGGAGTAGGTGGCTGCTGACAGTAGTTGCGAAACATGTTGTGGCTCAATATTACTTCACATACAGTGCTGTTCAATTGGGCCACAATGGGACACAAACCGGGGTCTTATTGTGCCGGTCCCAAGCACAGATAAATACAGAGGGCTGTGCCACGAAGGGCATCTGACGTAACATTTTTGGCATAGCAAATATGCGAATCAAAACTCTGAATCTCATACCGGATCGCTCAAGGCCCGGGTTAACAATGACCGCCATTGGCACTGTTGACCTATAGGGTGCCGGTGGAGAATGGACTACTGTTGGTCGAAGAAGGAGAGGAGGGATGTGTGCCCGGAGGAAAAGAGAGAAATGGAACACCAAGAGTATAGAACTCAGAGTAGGAACTTTGAATGTAGGAACAATGACAGGTAAAGGTAGAGAGCTGGTTGACATAATGCAGAGAAGGAAGGTAGACGTACTGTGTCCAGGAGATGTGGAAGTGGTGGAAAGGGAGCAAGGCTAGAAGCTTAGGGTCAGGGTTCAAGTTGTTCTATCACGGTGAAGACAGAAAGATGAATGGAGTTGGTTATCTTGAAAGAGCAGTTTGTTAAGAATGTCTTAGAAATAAAATATTGTCAGATGGAATGATGAGTCTGAAGCGAGAAATTGAAGGTGTGATGTTAAATGTTGTTAGTGGGTATGCCCCACAAGTAAGATGTGAGTTGGCGGAGAAGGAGAAATTTTGGTTGGACGTTGATGAAGTTATACAGGACAAAGTACTTGGTGTATCAACTGGAAGGAAAGTAGATAAGGAGACTTGGTGGTGGAATGGGGAGGTGCAGGAGTGTATACAGAGAAAGAGAAGAAGTGGGACACTGAGAGAACGGAAGAGAGTAGACAGGAGTACAAGGAGATCCAGCGCACGGTGAAGGTTTATAGTTTAAAAAAAGCCAACTAGACTGCTTTACAAAGATTTTATCACAACGAGAGATGGTGTACAACATTTATCTTCAAGTCATTGTCTTACTTGTCAGGAAAGAGCTCAGCAATAAATTTTTCCATTGAAACCACTGGCTGCTTCTCATGGATTACACCTGATCTTCTCAAACTATCAATGCGCTCCTGAGCCCCCTGCACCAAAGAAGAAAAAAGTTGTATGAAAAGGTTGTTTACATGGGATGGGACCATGTTTGGAAAGTCCCTACTATGAACATTCCCCCCTCCGGTGCCATCAGACGGTCAATTGCTGTGTGACAATGAGATACTGGCTGGATCGCCAAAATTGCCATACGCGTTGCTAGCGCGTTGCGATGGCAGGCGTTGAATTAAAATTTAAAAAATAGGGTATGGGGGTTGTGGTCGTAAGTGCGGGTGGTCGTAAGTCACGCCGGTTTTAAGTCTGATGTTACCTTTATAAACAGTTGTGGTCAAAGATTTACATACACTTTAGAACATAATGTCATGGCTCTCTTGAATGTTCAAATATTTCAACATTTCACATTTTTCTCTGATAGAGTGATTGGAACAGACACTTCCATCCATCCATCCATCCATCCATCCATCCATCCATCCATCCATCCATCCATCCATCAGGGTTGTCGGGTGTGCTGGAGCCAATCCCAGCCGTCTTCGGCCACTAGGTGGGGAGACACCCCGAATTGGTTGGCAGCCAATCGCAGGGCACACAGACAGAAACAATCTATCGCGCACAACTCACACCGAGGGATCAATCAGCCCGCCATGCATGTTTTTGGAATATGGGAGGAAACTGGAGGCCCCAGAGAAAATCCACGCGGGCCGGGGGGAACATGCAAACTTCACATAGGGAGGCCGGAGCAGGACGCGAACCGGCGACCCCTGAAGTGTGAAGCCAGCGTGCCAACCACTCGACTACCGGGCCGCCCGGAACAGATACTTCTATGACTTGACTTGTTTCTTCAGCATTGTCCACAAGTTTAAGTGAAGACTTTGGGAAGGCCATAGGAAAACCTTAATTCTAGCCTGAATTGGCCATTCAATTACCACTTTTGATGTTTGTTTGTGTTCATTGTACTGTTCGAACAGCAGCTGCGCCCAAGCCCCAATCTTCAGGCGGATGACTTTAGGTTATGTTGAAGAATTTGATGGTAGTCCTCCTACTTCATTATCCCATTTACTCTCTGTATAGCACTAGGTCCAATGGCAGCCAAACAGACCCACAGCATAATACTATCACCACCGTGTACCATCATAATTGTTAATTTAGATAGAGTCCGTCTGTTGCCCACCTCCTCCAATGAGTCCAGCGAGCAGCCCAGGACAGAACTGGCCTTCTTGACCAGGCACTCCAGTCTTTTCTTGTGCCGGGTGGTGATGCTGCCTGACCAGCAGACAATTCCATAGTGGATGGCTGAAGCAACCACAGAGTCATAGAAAGTCTTTAGGAGTGACCCCTGAACCCCAAAAGACCTCAGTTTCCTGAGAAGGAAGAGGTGGCACTGGATGTTCAACGGTGCAGGTGAGGATTCTTTCCTGCAAAAATCCACAACCAACTCCTTGGTCTTCCCGGTGTTGATCTGGAGGTGATTTAGCTGGCACCAGTCCACGAAGTCCTTGGTCAGTCCCATGTCCTCCTGATTGTATCCCTCTGTAATGATAGCGGAGTCGTCAGAGAACTTCTGAAGGTGGCAGGTTGGAGTGTTATAATTAAAGTCCGAGGTGTCGAGGGTGAACAGGAATGGAGCCAGGACTGTCCCATGCGACCCTCCAGTGCTGCATAGAAGCCTGTCCGACTCACAGTTCTTTACCATCACGTACTGTGGCCGGTTTGTGAGGTAGTCTGTAATCCAAGGTATGAGGTGGTGGTCCACTCCAGCATGCCGCAGATTATCCCCCAGTAGATTGGGCTGGATGGTGTTGAAGGCACTGGAGAAATCGAAGAACGTGATCCTCACAGTGGTGGCCTCAGGATAGCATCTCTGCTTCTTGCATATGATGTGGTATGGTTGGGGCCTTCAAACGGGGCTCTCCTACTCTCCCTGGAGCGATTCGCAGCCAAATGTGAAGCGGTTGGGATGATCATCAGCACCTCCAAATCTGAGAATGATTCTCAGTCGAAAAAGGTTGGAGTTCCCTCTACGGGTCGGGGAGGACATCTTGCCTCAAGTGGAGGAGTTTAAGTATCTAGAAGTCTTGTTCACAAATGGGGGTACAACGGAGCGAGAGATCGACAGGCGGATAGGTGCGGTGTCTGCTGTGATGCGGACTTTGTACCGATCTGTCGTGGTGAAGAAGGAGCTTAGCCAAAAGCAGAAGCCCTCAATTTACCCGTCGATCGACCTCCCAACCCTCACCTATGGTCACGAGCTATGGATCGTGACCGAAAGAAGGATCCCGGATACAAGCGGACAAAATAAGCTTTCTCCGTAGGGTGTCCGGGCTCTCCCTTAGAGATAAGGTGAGAAGCTTGGTCATGTGGGAAGGGCTCAGAGTTGAGCCGCTTCTCCTCCACATACAGAGGAGCCAGATGAGGTGGCTCAGGCATCTGATTAGGATGCCTCCTGGACGCCTCCTTGCTGAAGTGTTCCGGGCATGCCACACTGGCAGAAGACCCCGGTGATGACCCAGGACACGCTGGAGAGTATGTCTCGAAGGTGGTCTGGGAACGCCTCAGGACCAGCCAGGACGAGCTGGAAGAGGTAGCTAGGGAGAGGGAAGTCTGGGTTTCCCTACTAAAGCTGCTGCCCCCCCGAGGAAGCGGCAGGAGATGGATGGATGGATGTATTGTGTGTATATACTGTGTATATAGACATAAATATAACATGTGTACTGTTCCTAACCAACACATGTAAATTAAGGACGTTTAAAAAGAAAAGAGTGAGCAGACCTTGAGCCCTGCCGCATAACCGACAGGCTGAGGTGCAATGTTGGAAGGGCCAATTTCTCCTGTCACCATGGCCATTCCAAAAACCTCCTGAAAAGCATCCCGGACTGCGTCAACATTCATCTCATTATCCGATGTTACAATAATGTCAATGTCCCCGCCGGACTCTGTGGAGAAAGGACACACATTTTAAACTAAATTGTCTTCATCATCAGTTGATCTAAAATCTGTTTTTATATGCGAGAAAACAAGGCTAAGATTTTGTGGCATGTCAATCTTCTTGTTTATCAAGCTAGATATGCAATTTTACGATGTTTTATGACACGTATAGGTAGGTATCTTTTCTTAGGAATTCTGATCATAGATGCTTACTGATATATGGAGCCATGCCAGGATCCAGAGTGGTAATCACAGACTCTACAGAATGTTTCGTCTTATCCAGGACTGTTTTAACAACAGGGTTCCCAGCAACGCCCTACAAAGAAAACAAAGACAACTATTGTAACAATTACTGGGAAAAGAAGGGGCAACATCTACTATTCTTTAAAATGTTAGGGAAATATGTAAAAGGAGCCCGTGAAATGTACCACTTCATGAGAAAAAGACGCCAGAATTCGTACAGAAACAGGGATGAATCACTCTGAAGCTTGAGACCCTGAAGGTGTGCTTCACTAAAATAAAAGACGGCATTGGTGAGTCAGTTGAGACACTTGTGTTCTAATTTGTCTAAAAATATTTGTCCCGACTTGATTGGCGCTTAAACAGTGTCATGATATGAGCAATTGTATTTGCTTGGTCGGTGACACCCAGATGATAAGACGGAGGGGGTGCTGGGTGGGGCTGAGCAGATGCACAGCCAATCCCCATGGCTGTAAATCATGGGATATCTTGCTGTCATTGGGTGACATTAGCACTGGGAACCAATCAACCAGCCATGTACAAAAACTCTAAATCATTCAGTATTTTTTTTACTGAAAAAAAAAACACGGTTATCAAAAGGCACAATAATCAAAGCGGGATACAGCAAGGGATAACCGTATTTAATTTTTTTTTTTTTTTTTTTTTTAAGAAAACAGGCAGCTAAAAGGCAAACCATAACTACACATTTACCTTGAAAAAGCCCCATAAGCCCCCATTGCCACCATTGTCCACAGATTCTCTGGGATCCTCCTGCTCTTCAGGGAAAGTGATTGGGGATCTGGAATCGAATCCCTTGGACATAGCAGGCTGCTGAACCATAGGGTTAGAAAGTATACCTGGACACGAAGGGAAAGCCATCACATGTACTGCATCAATAGAATCTGTTATCGGGTCTACTACTGCACACATTACCTGGAATTGAGGTTGGGCTGGAAAAGGTTGGCATCAGCGGGGTCTGTGGTGCTCGACCGGCATGACCCCGTGTGATGTCATATCCTGCGCTCATGGAAAATTGAGAAACAGGGTGCCCCACAGGTGGGGCACCAGGAAAGGAAGGTGGTCCGGTGGAAGAACCCAGGGGAGGCACAGAGACAGAGGTATTGGTGTTATGGGGGCCGGCAAGTGGAGACGCCGGAGGAGGAAAGATGGTAGGAGGACCACTGAAAGCAGGAAGTGGGAGAGCACTGATTGAGGGGGAACAAATGGACACTGAGCTGGTGCTTGCAGCAATTGGATGGCTTGAGGGATCTGAAACACACATTTTAAACAGGATTAAATATTTTGCCAAAAGCTAGTTTTAGGACTTGGCTCGCTTCATTGGAGGTAAGTGGCCGTCGGTGCTTCCTTGTTGCCAGTTCATACAAGTCTCGCAATTTGGTCGGGAGAGTCCCGATTTTGACCACAATACTAATGTCTCACGATTCTAGAGACAAATCTCCCTGTTTTCCCCCCAAAATACATTTTTTTCATTTTTCACCGTTTTGTAACAATACCATTCGTCCCGATTTGGAAAGTGACTGAACTACGAATAGCCTCAATCACCATCATTTTCTGCCGGTGCTCGAAAAATGAGATTCAAGAATAGCTTGTCCCGCAGTGCACGTAATATCATACATTCGAGAAAAGCAGACAAATAAACATGGTCGATAGTAGCAGAGAGATTCCAAAGCGCCCTGCAGAAAAACATGGAAAAACAATGGAAATTTCAGTCAGTTTGGCAAAGCGAATATTCTTGGATAAGAGCAAGTGATTGTGGAGTATCATTTACATTTTGTTCAATATGTTGCGTGCATATTTCGGTCAGCCATGGTGGAAAAAAACGAAAATGCGAAACAACAACATTGAAAACCGGCATTCAAAAGAGAAAATTGAAATTGAGTTTGACACAAGAGAAGCACTTCGTGACAGTGCAAGACAGATGTTTTATGTGAGTGTTGAACAGTTTTACATACATGTAGTGGACAAAATTTCCATTTGGAGATAAAACCTTGAAAGACTTGTCAATTTAAGACACTCAGGTAGCTGTAAAGAAAATTGACTATGAAATAGTAGTCAGGTTGGCAAAGCATTTCAAAGATGTAAAAAAGAAGAGATCAAGATGCTGGAAGATGGCTGTGATTTCCAGTTGCTTAAAAAAATAAATCCCAGCTTTTGATGACAAGAGCTGATGATTGATGGCATAAGGTGATGGGAATGACAACAGCAAGAGGGGTGGTGAGGTTTCCACCATATTGGTTCTTCCTTCATTAAACCGATATGGTGGGGTGAGGTTCAATTTGGATCGTTCATACAATAGCCTGCTTAGGCAACATAGGATTAGTAATACTGATGAGGTGATACCGGTGGAAGTGGGGCAATCAGGCCAGTCGTTAGTCAGAACAATAGGAACAATCAGTAGAGCTGCAGGGAGTAGTCCTCTGCTCCCCCCAACCTGAGAGCAGGGACCTATCATTTTTGTGTTTTATTTACGCTAGGCACATAATCCAGACAGATGTCCTACCTACGCTCATTGGTGGAGGGCTGACTGAAGCAGCTGCACTCATTGGTGGTGTCGGGCTGGTTGGAGGTGGAGTCTCAATCCCACTTTCTTCCATCATCTTCTTGACCTTCAACGTCCACGTAACTGTAATATATTTTTTTACATATTATTTTCATTTTTGGACCGGTAGTCGAGTGGTTAGCATGCCGGCCTCTCAGTGCAAAGATCGTGAGTTTAAGACCCGGTCCGGCCTCCCTGGGTGGAGTTTGCATGTTCGCCGATGCTGTTGGACAATCTGCAGCTGGATGGATGCTTGGCTTGAGGAGCTCGCAATGAGAAGAAAGGGGTATCAATGTAAAGCGCCAATGCGTATGTAGAAATGTCACAGCTTTGAATTGAAGCAGATTTGCGTGGGAAAGGAGATGTGAAACAATCTCTTTTCGTCAATGGATGCTATAGCTTCGTGTTTGCTTTCAAAACTTGACGTGCTCATTTCACCATGACGTCCCTGATCCACTCTTTCACCTCGAACTGCTTTATGCAACAAGAAGGGTGCAGAAAGTGCTTATGATTGAAGACTGTCCCTGTCTTTTTTGTTGTGTCACATTATTTAAAAACATTTTTTTGTATTTGACTTCAAGATGGCGCCGCGAGAGTGGCTGCCTTTATAGCAGCTCCTGTATTTGAATTTTGCTGTGAAATGTAAATTCCTTCGATGAGCCTTTATTAGTGTCGTAGTGGATAAATTTACATTTCACAGCAGAAAGGTTATGAAAATAAGAGGAAATGAAAGGAAGAAGTAGAAAAACAAATACAAGGGCTGCTGTCAATGCAGCCACTCTCACTGTGACATCTTGAATTAAAAAAAACTAAATAACGAATAATGTGACAACACAAAATACACAGTCATTCAATCCTCAACACTTTATGCACCCTCTTTGTTGCATGAAGCAGTTTTAGATGAAAGAGGAGAGGATCAATGCGTACTTTTCACCAGTGGATCAGAGACGTCATGGTGGAATGTGCACGTCTGCTACAACATAACAAATGTTGAAAGCGAACAAGAAGCTGTAGCATAGATTGACGAAAACAGATTGTCTCACATCACTTGTCCCACGTAAAAACGCTTCCATTTCAAGCCGCGACAGTTCCACATATGCATCGCCGCTATGCACTGACGCTCCTTTCTTCTCATCGCGAACTTCTCAAGTCACACATTTTTACAGCCGCAGACTGTCCAACAGCACCAATCTTTCCGCGGAGCTAAATGGGGCTGTGAAAATGCTGCCCATCACAGGTGAAAAAAAAAAAACAAAATCGCCACAGGGCTGTCCAGCAATGACCGTCAAATGGCACTGACATTCCTCCCAAATCAAAAACAGTGCTGGCATATTCATGCTGCCGAAAAGGCACAACCGCTCTGCAGAGTCTCCTACTTGAGTGTTGTGGCCAAAAATGCTGAAAAACAATCCGTGTCCGCACAACATACAACAACTCAAAGTTACAAAAGAAAATAAAAACCAATAAGACAAGCAGGGCACGTGAGACCACTTGCTGACGGCTGCCTACTTGAGCACCATCTTGTACTTCTCTAATAAAGGCTTTTCTAATCTAATCTATCCTACACCCAAGCCTGACTACATGGGTCCCATGAAATCAAGGTTGAACCTTTTGAGCATAGTTGTCGCAGCTGTGTTTGGCATAAAAATAAAAATATATATACTGTATACAGTCTGTGTAAGCTCTCAGTCGTACAGGAGTGGTCCATCGATGAGAAGGTTTCTTCAGCCGTCATCTGTACAAAAGTGAAGGTTTCGGACGTTTCGCCTCCTATCCAAGAGGCTTCGTCAGCGAACTAAAGTCTGACTGGTCGTATCGGCCCCATTTATATATCCCTAATGTCCAGACCTGGTGGCGCCGGACACAGCTATGATAGGTCCCTACTCTCAGGTTGGGGGGGGGGCGCGGGACCCCCCCCTGTGGCCCCACTGATTGTTCCTACATTCCTGACTAACGATTGGCCTATTACCTGTTTTGCCTTGCATGCTCAGGCAAAACAGGTTAGGCAACTTTCGCAATGCTGATGAGGGTCGTTATGCTGATGAGGTGATACCGGGGGGAGTGGGGGTAATAGGCCAATCGTTAGTCAGGAATGTAGGAACAATCAGTGGGGCCACAGGGGGGGGTCCCGCGCCCCCCCCAACCTGAGAGTAGGGACCTATCATAGCTGTGTCCGGCGCCACCAGGTCTGGACATTAGGGATATATAAATGGGGCCGATACGACCAGTCAGACTTTAGTTCGCTGACGAAGCCTCTTGGATAGGAGGCGAAACGTCCGAAACCTTCACTTTTGTACATATGACGGCTGAAGAAACCTTCTCATCGATACTGTATACAGGTAACATCCGATTTACGACTAGGTTCCGTTCCAAGCAAACGGTCGTAAGTCAAAATGGTTCTAAGTCGAAATCCATTCAAAATGTTGAATAGAGACTCAGTGCGAAATGACTTGCAAACGACCTGATTCGGATGGCTCGGGGGCGGGCAAGCGTGGCTCTGGGTCGCCGGTGTCTAGCCGGTTGCCCTCTCCCTGGCCTTGTGTGAGGAGGGAGAACGATATCACATATTGTGGTGAAGCACAAGTTGTTTCTTCAAGCAAACTTAAAATTTGTGTTTAATATTTCAATTAAGATGGTTATTTGGGGGTTTTACTGAATATGGGACACGGGGAGTGTACAGGAAATGAGGACAACACGAGGGTTAATTCCAAATTATTGCCAAATTCCGTAAAGAATGCCACAGTTCGACCCAACCAGCTGTTAAACAAGCTCCCAGGAGTTTGCTAGTTTACCCCTATTAAGTAGAACCCGTGGCTAAAATCAAAATGTGATAATGTTTTTAATCCATGTTCCGATTTCAAATCAGTTTTAATTTGAACGCTAAACCTGAACACAGCCACATGCACAGCTTTCAGGGATTGTGCCCATTTGTGCAACCTCATTTATTTTTACTTTTTTTTTTCTAAAAAACGTATTTTCATTTTAATTGAACAAGCATATATCACATTAACGGTGGTAAATATTCTGAAATAAATTA
Organism: Hippocampus bargibanti; assembly: GCF_051943395.1. Classification (NCBI taxonomy): domain Eukaryota; kingdom Metazoa; phylum Chordata; class Actinopteri; order Syngnathiformes; family Syngnathidae; genus Hippocampus; species Hippocampus bargibanti. The sequence goes on along the minus strand of NC_142751.1, from coordinate 4,573,861 downwards.
CTATACATCTATCACAAATACCAGACATTAAAACAGGTCAAAGTATACTTTCCAAATCAATTGTACACTACAGTAAATGCAAAGTAATGACGGGGGGTGGGTTCTTTTACAAGTTCGCTATAAATCAGTTTTAACACAACGGAATTGAAATATTATGATTCTTTGAGCGATGTACCATTACCATCGGTATTTCCAATCTAAAGCTCTGTTATGAACACGTTTTTACGAGAGAATTCAATAGAACCACTGTTCCGATCAGTTGTAAAGGACACGTATACACGGCTATTCATTAAAAAAAGGAAAGTCAGTCAAGTTCTGAAGATTTGTTTTCAGTTTGTCTGAAGTTAAAGGTAGCACGTCCTGGGGACTATATAAATTGATAATAATGTACAAAAAGCAAAGTCTTGGTTCTCACCTGCTAGCTCGATCACCTTTCTTTCGCATAAGGAATCAGACTCATTTTGATGACGTCATTGTTGCCACGTCTGCTCACAGTCTCTCTCTGCTGGTCTCTCGCTCCGCCCACGACGACTAAAGAAATCAACCACACTCATTGCCCAGCAAGTACGACAAACATTATCTGATCGTGTGATACACTGAAGAGAACGACTAAAAACGTGAATTGCACAATACAGATTCTTTGCAACGCATAAAACATAATAATAAAGTGCTTTCTCAAAAAAATTAAAAATATCTCAGCATTAAATCAGCTCGTAAGAATAATGCATGCATTTCCTATTTAAACTTGAATTACAGCACCTCCGCCAACCGAAACAAGGCCAGCTGACACCTCGATGTAGAGCCTTGGCTTTGTCGAACGACACTGCGAATAAGTCAAAGTTAGCTTTATTGTCAAATAAACCTGTACGTTGGTGACCAAACGAGGGTGTTGTATATACATATTCAATCCATAGTAGATGTTCGGCCCAGGATGCTGGCTGGTGCAGGTGCACCTGATGGCAACCTCTAGGTCAGGGGTGGGCGAACTTTTTGGCTCAGGGGCCACATTCATTTCTAAAATTCAAAAGGCGGGCCAGGTCAGCACAAAATATGGTACATATAAAAAACTGAATTTGTTTTTCAGTCTATATCAAGCATCAACAGAACAAAACCATGTAGTTATTAACATACATTTTTAATGAGGTCAGACAAATATGGTACAGTATATGTCCTGTATGAACATCCATGTATCTTAACAACATGCATGTTGCAACACAAGCAACAAAGTTCTATACTGCCCCAAAACTGCATCTTACAGTACAGGTGTATAACGAATTTTAAGAATATAGTACTGTATTGACAAAATAAGATTTTCAACGGACAGGTAGGACGGCGGAAAGAAATCATTGGCACCACCCTACCCAATCTCGAGTGCTTGCACACTGCAAGAAGACAAGGGCTTAGAAAATCCGACTGGACCCTCCGCACCCTTCCCACCACCTTTTCCAGCTACTCCCATCGAGGCAGGCGCTACCGATCCATGCGCACCAAATCCAGGAGACATTTAATCACATTATTTATTTCATAAAAATCTAATTTTGTGGAAAATCCATCGCAATCTTCAAAACCCATACCACATATTACAAGTTGTTTAAGAACACACTGATGTCATTGCTAAATACCTATTTTTCAATGAGTAAGTACTATTACTCAAATGTGATTCTTATTTCTCATCCGATAATTGTCCCAGTTACTATATTTTGATTTTTCCATGTATAATACCCTCATATCGAGACATGTTGAGGCGAAGATAGTCCTTCTGAGTGATATCTAAGAAATATAGGTCATCCTTTGTGATCTCTGGGTTAAATCCTTCCTTTACCAGCTTCCCCTTCTGGTGCTTAAAAGTCTCTGTCACGTCCATAGAGGTCTGGAAAAAAAAAAGCTGATTAAGAATGTGTAAAAAACGTCAATTCATATCTCTCTCTCTCTCTCTCTCTCTCTCTCTCTCTCTCTCTTTCTATATATATATATATATATATATATATATATATATATATATATATATATATATATATATATATATATATATATATATATATATATATATATATATATATACACAAAGAGAGAGAGTGAGAGAGAGAGAAAGATATATATACACAGTCCCTGACAAAAGTCTTGTCGCTTCTCCAAGTTGTAGGAACAACGAATAATAACTTGACTTGTAGTTGATCTATTGGAATCAGAAATGGCTTATATGAAAGGCAAAGCCCTCTAGATTATGCTTATTATACCAAAATAAAGTTTTGTATCATTCATTGAGTTTTATTATTTAATCAGGACAGAAAGGTCAGATTTTGCTTGGACAAAAGTCTTGTCGCATCTAAAAATAATGTAGACATTATACATATATTTCATTTTGAATACACAAATATGCTACAATAATTTCAGAACATAAAGTCATGATGCCTTAGAAAAAGAATTAATATCGTGTATGGTGACCTTGGAGGACTGCAATGACTCAATTAACTTATTGATGAAGTCATCTGAAATGGCAAAGAAAGCAGTCTTGCAGGACTTCCAGAGTTCATCGATATTCTTCGGTTTCATCTTCCAAGCCTCCTTCTTCATCTTACCCCAGACATGATTTTTCGTCTGTCTGGCCATATGTAAATGTATTGTTATTATTATTATTCACACACAAAGACAAACAACAGTCACTCTCACACTCATATGTAGTGACGATTTGTCGTGTTCAATCTGCCTGCCATGCATGTTTTTGGAATGTGGGAGGAAACCGGAGGACCCTGAGAAAACCCACGTGGGCTCAGGGAGAACATACAAACTCCACACAGGGAGGCCGGAGCGGGACGCGAACCGGCGACCTCTGCAATGTGAAGACGGCTTGCTAACCCCTCGACTACCGGGCCGCCTATACATACACGTCTATAGGAGACAGTCCAATCTCCTACATTGTACTTTCTGCACGTTTCTCCTTTTGTGATGTCTTAGCATTGATTTGTCTGTAGAAGTATAAACGTTATGTTTTTTGGAAAATATCCGGTGTGATGTAGTCTCACATTAATTTCACGATTAAAATTTTTTAATCCCGTTAAAATTAATGCTGATAATAATGGGTTAAAATGACAGCACGAGTAAAAATACAAATTGTGGTTGTGAAGGTGACATACCTGTATTCTGAGAAACCATGGCCAGGCAAATGAAGGTAGGGTTTCAACCAAGTGGTCATAGAGTTTTGGTCCAGGCAATGTGCACCCCTCTTTTAAAACAATAGCAGCCATGCCAACTCTACCTTCATATCCTGCAAAACGAAAAAGCCAGCATTTATCACCAATGGTCTAATCAGTAAAAGTAAACCAAACACAAAGGATTCCCGAAATAATGTCAGTAAGGTTCATTTGGTACAATGGTACACATGGGTTAACAATAACCTATAACATTTGGGGGATTTTAAATTAGCACCCCGCCCCCAAATTGGATTAAAAGAATAATACAATTGACTAAATAAAAGATTTTCTGGTTTACTGCAGAGGGGTCAAACTGTTGCATTAATTGTTATTAATTAATTACAACCGCAATAGCACATTCATGTTTAAGAGCATTAATCACATTTGTCTTATTTTTTTAATTTCTGCCTTTATTGTTTCTGTGGGTGGTTTCCTTTTTCAAATAGCCCTTTCGACGTATTGGTAGTTGTTAATTCCTGCCCCCTCCCCCCAACAAGGATCCTGCTAATTGCAGATGAGACACACCTAGGCCCTGGGCAGCCTACAAAATTTGCTGCTCAAGACTCACTCTCACTCATCTACTTGCCAAGACCAGACTTTTGGCCGTGTGGTTCGTTGCATTGACTACCTTCAATTCACTAATTATTTCATTAGAACCATTAGTCTCCCTTTTATGTTATTGGCTCTGCGATACCGTAACAGAATGAGATCCATAAATTACAGACTTAATTAATTGAAAAGTTAAAATTGAAAGTTTTGGATCGTGTGACAACCTGACATGATTTGACCAAACGCTTTGGGCGTTGATTCCGTTTTTACTCTATGTGGATTGTATTTGACGAGAAGTAATGTAGATGATGAAGACTTGGGTGATGGATAGTTGAAATCTTTCCCCCAAAAAACATAACAGAACATTATTTTTCACAAGATCTTGCTGTGATGCTCCTAATCTGTACAATATCATGTGCAAGTGCAGCAATGAACAAATCCATGTTACATACCTGGGACTGTGACTCCATAAACATTGGCCTCTTGAATAAATTTCAGGAAACATAAAACCTCAGAAACCTCCATAGTGGACACATTTTCTCCTTTCCACCTGTATCAGACATATCTTGAGATCTTTTTCTTCTTTCATTACATCCTCCATTAGATCTTTCTATGGTGGAGTTTTGATGCATGTCAAAATGCTACTGCAATGGTATCACTAATATTAACTCCAAAAGCTAGTCATCGAAGTTAAAAACAGACCACACACGAATCCAGCTCTAAAAAGCAGCTTGTGATTTTACATTATAGCTAGTTATATGTTTTCATATACCGTAATTTACGGACTAAAGAGCGCACTTGATTATAAGCCTCACGCAGTACATTTTTAAAGGAAAAAACATTTTGTACCTAAATAAACCGCACCGGTCTATAAGCTGTTTGTTTATAACGAAAGACGGTACACGGAAAATGTTTTCAAAGTTTTAATAATATACCTTAACTTTTCTTTCAAAACCGTGCCTGTTACACGGCAGCAACACAACAGGAATTACGGTAGTAACAAAGCCCTAACATGCCGGTAAGTCATTGAGACATGGTAGTAACACGTTACTCTCACCAACAGGGTTGGTTACAAAATGGTAGCAAGTTGCTGAGAGCAGTCCTCATGTTCTTCTTGTGCACTGAAATCATGGAAGTCAATTGAAATAGCGTCCGATATTCCTCGCCACACATGCTCTCATTTTCTCTTTCGTTGTCGCACTAAGTGTGACTTTTATCCTCACGTAAAGGCACTCCCAAGCTTGTGCTGTCCTCTCCGTCACGCAGCAGAGCGGCTTTTCAAAACCCGTTGGTGATGGTTGATTTTTTCTTACTGTTCCACGCTGTCAGGATGCACTGTCAGACTTGTGCAAAAGTTGCTCTTCGCATACAGCCAGTTTTTGTAAATGATTTCTCGCCGCTGGTCTTTCTTGCATCATCCTCAGCACATACAGTATATTCGCCATGTCTCACTCTTACCTTTAATGCTCGAGTGGCGGTTAGAATAAAATGCCTAAATTGGCCGCACTGTTGCATAACCCGCAGGGTTGAAAGCTTGTGACAAAAGTCACGGCTTATAGTGCGGAAATTACGGTAGGTAATGTTTTTTCTGTGGTGCTTTGTGTTGAGTAAATACACTGTGAATATAGTTACAACAAAATGCAGTATGAGCTTAATGGTATGACTATAAGGCTGCGTTACTAACTGAATTACTTTTTGAAAAAAGTCATTTGAAAGTACAGGTAACATCCGACGTGTTCGTTCTGACAAAACGGTCGTAAGTGGAAATGCATTCAAAATGGCCGACAGGATAGTATACGATGTCAATCTGTTGTTTTTAAGCAACATTCTCTATAGAATACTATTTTATGCACTGTATTATATTATATTTGGAAAACTTTTCATTCATTGAGGTGCATCTTATATTTTAGAAAACTTGTTATATATGGAAAATGCACCATTCATTGGGGGTGCACTTTATACTCTGCTGCGCCTTATATACTTTTAAACAGCAGTAACAGGAGGTAAAACAGTATAAAAATATGTTAAGAAATGTAGAGTATACACATCAACAATTTTAAATGTCATGAAAAATATGCCATAGTGACCAGGTGATAGGAAGAGATGTCACCATTTGAGTAGCCCATGGGCCTGTTTTAAAAGAAGTGAATTTGCGATGCAACATAGAAAATGTTTTGCAATGTTGCTGAAGTGATCAATTGAGAAAAGAGAAAACTGGCGGATACAAAGATGAAGAAGTCATTTGATGTGGAAAATATGTTCTGACACAAGTAACATTGACCAGTACCTGAAAGTGTCCCCAATGCGGTCATGAAAGTAAAGAAAATTTCTGTTGTCCTGCATCAGAAGGTCTCCAGTGTTAAAATAGATATCACCCATCACAAACACATCCTTGATCAATTTGTTCTCAGAATGGATCTTATTTCCAGCGTAACCCAAGAACGGGTTCATGACTGTCACAGGAGAGACCAGAATACCGGCATCACCTGCTCAAATAAAATAATCCAAAATGATGTGAGAGTAATAAAACACCTGCCAACATGAGAATGTCATAATGGTGTTCATACAAATTATGGAAATTACCTATTGATGCACGTAGACATCTTCCAGACGGTGTTCTGAACGGTTCATATGTTTGTGGGTCATATCTCAGGAGTTCAAATGGTACTGAAAGCTGAAGAATCACAACTGTTTTAGCACCAACCATCGAAACAATCATATTCTCAGTTTTTCCTGGGTACCCATTCAGTGGCAGCGGCTACTTCAGTGTTATCATGTTATCAGGTTACAGGTTATCATTATTGCCGCATGAAAAGGCTAAAAAATAACCACGTGAAAGTATGCAATGACGATTTCCAATTTTTTTGTGCGATATAAATTTCTAATACAACAGCTTATATTCTAATATTATCAATAACAAAAATCTTTTTGCTGTATTGTTACAAAGTGCTGAATAGAACATTTTCTGCAAAGAGTAAGATAAGCTACAAAACACCTCTGGGGTGATAAGAATGGAAGCTTTTTGAGCTTGCTCCTTGAAAATGATTATGACATACACTAGACCAGCGGTCGGGAACCTTTTTGACTAAGAGAGCCATAAAAGTAAAATATTTAGAAATGTTTTTCAGTGAGAGCCACACGCACACACACACACACACACACACACACACACACACACACACACGCACACACACACACACACACACACACACACACACACACACACACACACACACACACACACACACACACACACACACACACGCGCACACACACACACACACACAACACGCACGCAAGCAAGCACGCACACATGCGCGGCCACTTTTGAACAAAATGTCAGAATGTATTCTTTAAAATAACTTTGTGATAGTACTCACCATTAACATTAACTCATGATTGGTAAAGATCCAGCCAAACGATAGGAATCAAAGTCAACTTGCCGGATCCATACGAGAAGTTACCGCTAGCTAGCCTGCACACGGCTCATTAGCTTCCACACTTGCTTTCTACTGTCTCTCGCAGAAGTATATTGATACTAACGTTAGCATGGGGCTTGTCAAAGTGCCACTGACATCCGACTGTTTCATCGATGGTATTGTTTCATTACAAACATTGCAAATTAGAATCTGAACCTTTTCTCTCCACAAAGGCAAATCCTTCGGTTTGAAGTGTGCGATATTACTCGTCACTTTTTACTCGTCGAGCTTATTTAAAAGGGGTATTTACCTGTTTCAACAACAGCCAGTATTATCCAATCAAACTGCGCTTTCCGCAAACCTAGGTCAATATCATCCAATCAAAACTCCGCTTTCCCCAACTGCCGCCCAAACAGGAAACGAACAGTGAAAAAGCAAGAATATGTATTTAGTTTTATCGGCGAGCCAGATGTAATCATCAAAAGAGCCATATATGGCTCGCGAGCCATAGGTTCCCAACACCTGTACTAGACCAAGGGTGTCAAACTCATATTTTGCCGCAGGACACATTGTAGTTATGTTTTCGTCTCACAGGCCGTTATGAATTTTGGGAAGCCATTACAATGTTTAATGCCCTCCACATTACATATAGAGCGCACAACAAATACATTAATAACTAGTTTTAAAATTTGAAGTAAAATATAATGACTGTTGTGGTTTACATGCGACAATTTAAAATTTACGTTCAGACTTTAGCAAGCATCATGGAATTTCACAATGGTTCCAAATTTCACAAGTTTGATTGTGGCGGGCCAGATTTGTCCCCCGGGCCTTGACTTTGACAACTGTGCACTTGACAAATGATAAAGACAACAAAGAAATAACAAAAGAACCACCAAAATGAATTACTAAAAACCTGACCTTGTTGAAATAGCTTGCTCTCCCAATGGGTCCAACTTCATCAGTATAGTTGAGAAATCCAATGCTCGCCTCAGTTAAACCATAACCTTCTCTGACGGTGATTGTACAAAAGCGTTTGGCAAATGCCTTCCAAACATCTGATCGAAGCCCGCTGCCTGCTGCAAGCCAAACACTGTGACATTTCTCTTCTGGAACCTGCATACAAAGGAGATATATTTAAATTCAACTGATGTGTGTCCATATGCTTTTCAACATTGAGGAAAATGTGCCTTTCTTGTTGATTTGAATTTTTATAGGCCTGGTCCATTGCTGAATTAGTCATTGTTAAAACAATTCTCAGGGATGGCGAAAAGTGCATTGTTTGAACTCTAGAAATCCTTCTTCTTCTTTTCCTTTCGGCTTTTCCCTTCAGTGGTCACCACAGCGAATCAATGTCCTCTATCTAACCCGGTTTCGTGCATCCTCTTCTCTCACACCAGCTACCTTCATGTCCTCTTTGACAACATCCATCAACCTCCTCTTAGGTCTTCCTCTGTCTCCTGCCTGGCAGTGACACGCTTCTTCACCTCTTTTCCACAGTCTCCATTGCGCTGAACAGTTGACCTCAAGTACTTAAAATCCTCCACCTTATTTATCTCTTCTCCCTGTAGCATCACTCTTGTACTTGGATCCCTCTCATTCACACACATATATTCCGTCTTGCTGCCACTGATCTTCATTCCTCTCCTTTCCAGGGCATACCTCCACATCTTTAGTTTCTCCGCCACCTGTTCCCTCTCGCTTGTCTAACATCGTCTGTCAGCCTGTCCATCAACATAGCGAATAAGAAGGGGCTCAGAGCTGACCCCTGGTGGAGTCCCACCTCCACCTTGAATTCCTCCATCACACCGACAGCACACCTCACAGCTGTCTTACAGTCATGATACATGTCTTTCACCGCTTTGACATACTTCTCTGTCACTCCAGAATTCTTCATGCAATACCGCAGCGCTACCTCTGGACACCTAGTCATACACTTTCTCCAGATCTACAAAGACACGATGCAATTCCTTCTCTGTACTTCTCTATCAGCATTCTTACTCTTTGTTTGGCATGATGCCATACTGCTGCTCTTCTGATCTCCAGGCAAGTGCCAGATGAATTATGCATGATGAGAATCGGGGCCATTGTGAGTGCACACGCTTGCCGTTTTTGTATATTTGTGCATAGGCAATTGCTCATGATTGTCTTTTTTCCAACGCCTTCGTCCCTGCCCAGCCGGGCTCCACATTTTGATCCGTGGACCACTTGATCTGCACCTAGTGATGGGTCCATGAGGCCTCATGAAGCGTATTGACACAATGACTCACTGTGTCGATACTTTGCTGATGACCACTGACATCTGCTGGACTGCAAGAATTGCTGCAGACAATCCACTTGACAGACAGATTTGATGACCAAGTGTACACAATATCATCCACATCCATGCTTTCATATTGCATCATTCAATGTGTTTCATCCATCCATCCGTTTTCCAGACCGCTTAATCCACCTCACATTTTGGATGACAGATTACCTCACAAATCAACCACAGTACATGAGGGTAAAGAACTGTGAGTCAGAGAAGCTTCTCTGCAGCACTGGAGTGTCGCAGGGGACAGTCCTGGCTCCAACTTCTGCGTGTCAGTCTCAAATCCACCCTACACAAATTAAATGTTTCTCCCTCACAAGTAAGAATTCCACTGTGTCCCCCTCCCTTCAGGTAAAGACCCTGAGTGGCATTATCGATAGCTCACCATTTTGCCGCTACCCTATAAATAACATAACCATATTTCCACCCATGTAACATCAATCGTCTCCGTCCCTCTCTCACCCCTCATCTCTTGCCTCGATTATTGCAACTCACTTCTTCTTGGTGTCCATCACAAATTTCTCCATAATCCCGTATTGTCTTTATTGGACAAAGAAATTGTCTCCGGTAGTACACGCTGCTCTAAACTTCAACTAGTTCAAAATGCCTCAGCACCCAAGATCACAAGAACCCCTTCCTTTCACCATATCACCACTGTCCTCCGACAGCTCCACTGGCTCCTTGTCAAACTTAGAATCAACATCAAAATACTTGTATGTACATTTAAAGCCATCCATAAACTTACCCCCCACCACCCAATCTGTCTGACCTTGTTCAAATTTCCATTCCCTCTCGTTCCCCAAAGTACTCATCCTCCCCCGACCTCTGTATACCCTATGCCTAAGCATGGTGGTGTGCAGAGCTTTCGGCCACTCTGCCCACACACTCTGGAACTCACTTCCACCCAACATATGTAATATTGATTCTCGTTCCTACCGACTGCTGTCAGGCTTTGCAATTCTCAATGATCACATGTGAAAAAAGAAGACAAAAAAACAACTGGACAATTGTAAATATGGGTTGATGCAATATATCAATATGCCTTTGATACTTGCACTATGTGTACAGTACAAAAAATTGTACTGAGTACAGTACAGTTTTTTATGAAACTGTTGACATTTTTATTTATTATGCTCAGAATATATTATTTTCTATCCCCCCCCCCCCCTATCCTCTTTCAAATTGCTGCTGTGGACTGCAAATTTCCCCATTGTGGGACGAATAAAGGTTTTCTGATTCTGATTCTCACCTTCAATTCCTCTCTGAAAATTCACCTATTTAAAATCACATTCTCACTGTAAATAAATATCTTTGCTCTTTTATTATGTATAATTTTATTTTATTATTCTTGTCTTTGTAATGGTACAGTCTCCTCGATATTTTTGAAAAGTGCTTACAAATAAAATGTATTATTATTATTATTAAATAATAATTTATATAAGGTGCAGGGTCATCTTTTGAAGAAAATGAAGGCTTTTTGGTGTGCCTTATTACGTGGAAAATAAAATACTGTGTAAATATTGTGTTAATATTAATTCCCCTGGAGCTCTATTGTGTAACAAGGCACAAATCAGAGTGAAAAAAGTTTGTTAAAATGTCATCTTACCACGCGATGGTTGACCAGATATCGACAGAGCTCTCCAATGTATTGCACCACTGTCACATTGTATTTCACACAGTCCTTCCAAAAATGACTGGCTGAAAACTTCTTCTTTAAAACACAAGTTGCACCTTTGAAACAAATGAATAAAAACAGGTTAGACAAGTAGCATAGAACTATAAATTCTGATGTAAATACAGTAGTTTTCGCGCTCCATTTTGGGTGCGTGCCAGTCTAATCCATACATTTTACTGTTCGTAATTGTAATCTGTTATTTCATCTCCTGTATTTTCTGGACTATAATTCGCTCTGTGGTAAAAATCGCACAGCCATTAAATGCATAATAAAGAGGGGAAAAAATAAATATATGTCCCACTGGTGTATAAGTTGCTTTTTGGGGTGACATTTATTCGATTAAATTCAACGACAAGAACAGACATGTCAAAATAAAAATAAGAGACAACTACACGCTGTAGGATATGATAATTTTACATGACATATTAACAAGAGAACGTGCCCTGGTGTGTTCATGTAACATGACGAATTATTCAGATAATTACAGCCTAATAAACAAACTAACAATGTTATCACACCTTCAGTGTCACTCTAAACCACTAAATCCAATTAAATCTTCATCCTTGTCACTTTTAAACAAATCTGTGCAGGTAGAATCAGAATCATCTTTCTTGCCAACTATGTAGAACACACAAGGAATTTGTCTCCGGTAAAACACGATGCACTCGTATCATCATAACCAAAAATTGCAAAGATGCACTACGCAGTTCTATTAGGGTTACTGTTTATAGAGTTAAAGGGCAACCGACGTCACTTTTTTGTTTTTTAACTGACATCAGAAAAACATTTTATAGCATCTAAAATACCCAAAACACGCAGTATGATATTTTTATTCAAATGCAAAACACCAATAAAAATGACTTAAAGTGTCCAAAATCTGCAAAAAAATTGAGCTGCGATTGGGCATTTTCAGAAAGTCCTGCCCCCAGTTCGTGACGTCACGCCAAGACGTCTTGCATTGCTGGAGAATCCAAACAATGGCTTCAGATTCGGAGAATATGCTTTCTTGTTACAAATTCAGTTATGAATATGATTCAAATAGTTCTGAAGAGGAACGCATACATGTTTGCCATCGATTAAAGAAGTCCTTCGGTGTCATTTTGAGGCATCTGGACTGCAACGTAACGTCACACAAAAGAGGCAGAAAAATGGCGACCAGCTCCTATGAGGAATGAATCAGCCCGTTTCCACAGGCTGATAAATTCCTTCCATGGAGCTTGGACTCCCTCTGCTGGCGGCTTCTGGCGGCAACACAAGGTTTTAAAAAAAACTGTACAGCAAAACACATTGACGTGATGGAAAGACGCTACAATGCATCTTTTTTACGGTCAGGAGGAGGTCCTTTTCTGACGTCACGTACGGACTCGTCACCAACTCAAAAACACGACTTCCGGAATATTCAGCGCGAGTCTTAAAACGTAAAATATAGCTATATGCGGTGGAATCTTATTAAAATACACCCAGTAGAAGTCATTTGAAGCCATTTTACAAATTATGGACACAACTTGTCCGGAGACGTCGGTTGTCCTTTAAGGGCTTGGGGGAAGGTGTTCAAATGTCTGCTGGATTTGGTACGAAAATGTGGTGCTTCATCTTCTACATTGCCAACATCAGACTCATTATCGAATTACCAACATAGGCCTAGATCGTTCTCTTTCGGCTTAATGTAATAATAAAGTGGAATTATATAACAATGTGTTAATGATTTTACACGCAAATTGCTCCAGAGTATAAGTCGCACCCTGAACAAAACAAAAAAATGTGACTTTAGAGTCAGGAAAATACAATATACAGTACTGTACATCGTATTATTATGACACAAATTGAAGGAATTTTTTGAGCAGCTCAAAAAACAGACCTTGGTCTTAGTGTTTTCTTTTCTAAATGAAGGTTTTGATTGGTTGGTTGGTTATGGTTGGTTGGTTGATTGATTGATTCTTTGTTGCACACCATACAGAGCAAACCACACACATGCAGACATGCAAGGGCAGTGTGACACCTTAGATTTGCCTCCTGTTCTCAGACGTACATACCAAGTTGTATGCATCCTCCAATACCTAACAGTGAAGCAGACATGTGGTAAAGAGGAAGGGTGATATAGATGATGTCATCAGATGTAGCTCCGCACATCTGAAAGAATGCCATACTCATAATGGCTTTAATATGACTCACACGTGCTGCCTTTGGGAAACCTGGCAAGAAAGGGATATCATTAACAATTAAAATAAACCGGTTGACTTCTAACTATCCAAACAGTGCACTGTGTGAAGTATCACATTTATGAACTGGTTCCACTCCGTGAGATGATGGCAGTTGAAGATTTTACAATGCTAACATACAGACTAAACAGGCAGATAAGAGACATGTATATTTAGTATTCACATTTGTACCCCTTGAACTTTCTAGTTCTGGTAACATTATAAAATCAAACCTACAAAGTAGTAAATAAGTGTGAATAGAAGGAAAATGATTTCAAATTATTTTTGATAAAATAAGAAAAAATGAGTAAAATATGGCATGGAGGAAGTGTTCAACCTTCTTGAGTCAATTCATTGAAGAATTCTCGTGAGCTGAATTTACAATTTCAGGTCTTAGTGTATGTTTCTACGAGCTTTCACATTCTCAAACATATTTTGAAACCCAGTGTTCCTGCAGAGCAGCTCAAGACCTGTCAAAATGAATAATCGTCTGTGAATAGCAATTCATTATTTAAATTATGATTTGAAGATTCTTAATGGGATTTACGTCTGAATATGCTTTGAGCTACATCATGAAATACAAAAAAAACATTAAGAATTGTGGTCGTACCATGACAAAATGGCAAAATATGATCACAGCATAAACACATTTGAAAGCCGTAGTTATAGATGTGAGTGTTTCATTTTAATCAATGAATGAATCCATTAAAAATGGATTCATTCATTTATTTAAAATGGAAGAGAGTAGACAGAAAGACAGAAGTACATGGAGATTCAGCGCACAGTGAAATTAAATGTGGCAAAGGCCAAACAGAGATTGATCTTTACGGGGTGGCGAGACAGAGACAAAGATAATATGGATGTGCAGCAGGTTCAGAAAACCTTTATTCGTCCCACAATGGGGAAATTGGCAGTCCACAGCAGCAATTTGAAAGGAGGTGGGGTAGGGGTGAAAGGATAAAAAAAAGAGATTCTAAGCATAGTAAAATAAAAATGTCAACTGTATACTATAAATGTGCAAAACCGTTTCATAAAAAAACTGTACATAGTGCAAGTATCAAGAAAGGCATATTGATATATGTAGCTATATTGCATCAACCCATCTTTACAGTACAAGTGTCCATTTTGTTTAGGTTAGGGTGATTAAAGATAGAGATGGCTATGTATTAAATGTTACCAGCCGTGTGATGGCAAGATTGAAAGAGCACTTTGAAGGATTGGTGAATGAGGAAAATAAGAAGGAACAAAGAGTAGAAGATGTGACTGGTGTGGCCCAGGACGTAGCAAAGATTAACAAGGATGAAGTGAGGAGGGCACTGAAGAGGAGGAAGGGTGGAAAGGCACTCTGGTCGGATGATTTACCATTGGAGGTATGGAAGTGTCCAGGAGAGGTAGCAGTGGTGTTTCTGACTCGGTTGTTCAACAAGATCTTAGATGATGAGAAGATGCCTGACGAATGGAGGCAAAGTGGACTGGTGCCAATTTTAAGAACAACAGAGATGTGCAGAGTTTTAGTAACTACAGAGGAATAAAGTTGATGAGCCATACAATGAAACTCTGGGAAAGAGTAGTTGAAGCAAGACTAAGAGCAGAAGTGAACATTTGTGAGCAGCAGTATGGCTTCATGCAAAAAAAAGTATGTCAGATGCAGTGTTTGCTTTAAGAATGCTGATAGAGAAGTACAGAGAAGGTCACAGGGAACTGCATTGTGTCTGTAGATCAGGAGAAAGCATATGACAGAGTCCCCAGAGAAGAGATATGGTATTGAATGAGGAAGTCTGGAGTGACAGAAAAGTATCTCAGAGCGGCACAAGACATGTATCATGACTGTAAGACAGCTGTCAGTGTGACGGAGGAATTTGAGGTGGAGGTGGTACTCCATCAAGGGTCATCTCTGAGCCCCTTCTTATTCACTATGGTGATGGACAGGCTGACAGACGATGTTAGACAAGAATCTCCTTGGACCATGATGTTTGCGGATGACATTGTGATCTGCAGAAACAGCAGGGATCAGGTGGAAGAGAAACGAGAGAGGTGGAGTGGAGTTTTGCCCTGGAACGGAGAGGAATCAAGGTCAGTCGCAGCAAGACGGAATATACGTGTGAATGAGAGGGACCCAAGTACAAGAACGAGGTTACAGGGAGAATATATGAAGAAGATGATGATTTTAAGTACTTGGGGTCAACTGTACAGAGCAATGCTGAGTGTGTGTGAGAGATGTGAAGAAGCATGTACAGGCGGGCGGGATGCCTGGAGAAAAATGTCAGGTGTAATGTGTGATAGAAGAGTTTCAGCTAAGATGAAAGGAAAGGTTTATAAAACTGGGGTGAGACCAGCCATGATGTTTGGACTGGAGACAGTGCAGTTGAAGAAAAGAAAGGAAACGGAGCTTGAGGTAGCAGAGCTGAAGAAGTTGAGGTTTTCTTTGGGAGTGACCAGGTTGGATAGGATCGGGAATGAGTTTATCAGAGGGACAACTCATATTAGAGGCTTTGGAAAGAAAGTCAGAGAGACCAGACTGAGATGGTTTGGACATGTCCAGAGGGGATGGAATATATTGGAAGAAGGATGCTGAGACCGAAAGTAAGACCAAAGAGGAGGTAGATGGATGTTGTCAAAGAGGACACGAAGGTAGGTGGTTTGAGAGAAGAGGATGCAGAAAACGGGGTTAGACGGACGACATTGATTCACTATGGCAACCCCTGAAGGGAAAAGTCGAAAGGAGAAGAATGAACCTATTTAAAATAGATAGTGCTTGTTTTTATACATCATATATACATTTATATTTGAGACATAGTTTAGAGGGCTAAATATTCATGTCATACCTGTGGTCCCTGATGTAAATATGAAGAGGAAATTGGACATAATGTCAACTTTGAGTGGCCCATATTTGTTTTCTGTTGACATGTTCTCTACCTTATCGAGTAAAGTGATGAAATCCTCATGAAGTGGTGAGTGATGTGCTACCCATATAGATATGTTGTCTTTCTGCAGGTCAGGTAGGATTACTTTGACCAAATGATCCAAACCTGCAAAAAAAGAATCAATGAGCAAATGTAGTTGTTTTCATTGTTCTCAACTCTAATAAAAACATAGACATGAACATAACTATAAATATTTCCACTGACAAGATTAATAACAGAACATAGAAGCATTGCAGGTTTTAGCCATAATTACGGTAAAACACAACACAAACGAGCAACAATGTTAAATAGGATTCCGTGTATATTTGCTTTTTTGATTTTCCCGATGGGCCAGTGATTAGAGCATTGGCCTCACAGTTGTGGGTTCAATACTCGCTCCTGCGACCCTGTATGGAGTTTGCATGTTCTCCCCGGGCCTGAGTGGGGTTTCTCCAGGTCCTCTGGTTTCTCCCACATTCCAAAAACATTAATGGAAGGCTGATTGAGCACTCCAAATTATCCCTAGGTGTCAGTCTGAGTGCAAATGTTTGTTCGTTTCTGTGTGCCGTGCGATTGGCTGGCAACCAATTCAGGGTGCCCCTGCCTGGTGCCCGAAGATGGCTGGGATAGGCTCCAGCACCACCCTGCGACCCTGATGAGGATAAAATGGCCTGGAAAATGGATGGATGGATGAATTTATAGAAGCCGTTTAATGTATAATTCACAATTTTCCAAAGTATAAAAGGGTTCTTGGGTTCTCCAATATTAATATGATTTAAAATAAACTTTTCAGTGTTCACCCAGGGTAACAATGAAACTGTTTTCGCTAGCATGAAACGTTGATAAATTGGAAAAATAAGGATAATGTGAACTCAATACAGTATTAATATGTGAAATTACACATTGTTTAAAAAACAGTTAATCCAGTTTGCATTGAGGCTTGAAGCTGGTAAAAAGCGATGTCCAATTGAGACGAAATGTGTAGTACCTGCGCCCACAACAAGGGTTTTAGCTCCACAGCTCTCAATGCAGTGAAGCAAAGACTTGGCTTTGATGTTCGTGTTGAGAAAGGCGACTTCACAACCCAGTTTACTCAGTCCCAGCCACACACAAATAAAATCCGGGTCATTGCACATCAAGAGAGCAACGACGTTTCCTTGTTTCAAAGGTGCCTCTCTGAAAGCGTTGGCGAACTGATTACTTCTTCGGTCCACATCTTGGTAGGTTAGCATCTGGTTTTCAAATATAATGAAGGGCTTGTTCGGGGTTCTATTAGCCTGCAGGAGAAAGCAGTCCAAATATGTCACGATTCCTTCCTGCATGCGAGCTTGCAATGACTTTCTATACATCCGGAGTTTCAAATAATACTTTAAATCCACCCACAAAAAGGGATAATATGTTCTCTGATATAAAAGAAGAGGTAGCAATGCGCCCAAAACAGTTGTAAACAGAAAAGTTAACATCGTGTGAAAATCCGACTTGCTGCAAAAAAAGTTTGCAAGCAGCAGCGATGGTTGGAGGAAAGCAGCAACTATTGGAGTTCCAAAGGAACCAATCAGTGGTCAGAATGCAACGGCGCAGTCTTCAAATCGCAATAACATTGAGAAACATTTTAGAACACCCAGACACAGATACACAACGCAGCTTTCACATCTCAGGAACAGTATAAATAAATACATAATAAAAAATAAAAATGGCATCAATATCGTAATTTCCGGACTAAAAAACGCACCTGATTATAAGCATCACCCAGGACATTTTTAAAGAACAAACCATTTTGTACATACGTAAACCGCACGTTTATAAAAAAAAGACAGAAAGTTTGTTTATATAAAAACAGAAAGTTTTCAAAGTTTTAATAGCATACCTTAACTTCTCTTTCAAAACAGTGCCTGTAACGCGGCAGCAACACACATGCATTACTGAGAATGAAACATAACAAGTCACCGAGACACGGAGGAAATACGTTAGAAGACTTGTGCTTTTTTTGTTTTTGATAAACCGTTTCTCGACGCCCACTGAACTCTGACGGCCACTTGAAATGCACTATTCACACGCTTAGTTACCACAGTTACAATAACTTGCATCTTCCTCGGCACATATATTCGCCATGTCTCACTCTTACCTGTAGCGCTCGAGCGCCTCATGGCGGCCGTTAGAAAAAAATGCATAAATTGGCCGCATCGTTGCATAAACCGCAGGGTTTAAAGCTTGTGACAAAAGTCGCGGTTTATAGTCCGGAAATTACGGTAACAACATAAATACGTACAACATAAATAAAGAGAGGGAGAGAGACAGAGAGAGCGAAGGAGGGAGGCAGGTAGGCCCAAAAAAACATCCTGTTATCCATGCATTGAACTATATTTTATTGGCAAGAAAGACACTGAGCCCTTTGGGGGGAAAGGGTAAATAGGAAAAATATATATAAATAAAGTAAATATATGTACGTAAATACATAAATATGTAAATAAATGTGTGTTATTCTCAATAACAAACTTGACTGGTCTATGTAGCATATGTCACACTGCTACATAACATTGTGACAGTGTTGAAAAGCAGCGGTGACGTCACGCCCGCAAGTAGACGAACATGGCGCCACAATAAAGACGTTGACAAAGCAAGTCTTCTCTCGTTCCTCCGGTCATAACATTGGCGACGCAGGTCCCCTCCCCTCGTTCTTCGAGCTTCCCGGAGAGCCACCTGTCTTGTGGTCCCGCTGGTATGACTCTTTCACGACATATCTGACGGCGATCGGACTAAATGAGGCAAGCGATGCACGGCTAACGGCTATGCTCATGCACATCTTAGTAATGAGGGGCAGTGCATTTTTCATACCCTCGGACGCGCGCAGACATATGAATATTGCGTCGCTTTATAGGACAGACATTTGGCCCCTCCACCCCCCGCAGAGCGTGATCGTTCGGCGGATTGCCTTCCGTCAACGACTGCAACGCACAGGAGAGTCGGTACACCACTACGTTGCCGACTTGCGGTGTTTAGCGGGCCTCTGTAAATTCGGCCGCTTGGAGGAGGAGATGATTAGGGATCAATTAGCTCTCCCGCGTTGGCACAGATCGTTGCTCCAACCCCTCGAGCTCCAGACTCCACCTCCACCTACGACGGCGCAGAGATAAATGGGGCCAGATGTCAAGAGGCAGACACACGCAGGCCATGTGCCAATTGTGGGTCTCCCTCGCACCCCACACGTGCGCCGATTTACAAAGCCACCGGACAATGATGCCAGCGCTGCGGGATGTGCCGCTCTGCTCCCACCTCCACCTACGATGGTGCCGAGGTAAATGTGGTCGGATATCAAGGCCGAACAGGTCGGAGGATAGAGACCAGACAAAGAGTGATCCCAAGTCCACACCCGGGGTTAGGCGTAGGCGGAGTCCAACAAATCGAACCATCGGCAGCCCTCTGCAACCACACTCAACTGAAGGTCGTCTTGAGTCCTCAAGTCCTTGAGTCCCGCGACTCATGCCACTGGAATACAGTGGGTGTCGCCAAGTCTGTGTGGTGGAAGGAATTGCGCGCCCCGTCCCTCACACTAAATCCACAAGTAGCGCAGGCTTTAGCTTTCACCATATAAGTCCACTGCCGATTGGATAAAGTGACGGGGGCGGGTCATGGATGTGACTGGGAACTTCTAGCTTGATTCCTACAGAGGGGCGATACAGTATTGATGGTCGTTGCGAAGATGGGATGGAGCAACATTGTCCTTCAGCAGCATCCTGTGCGTCTGAACAGCCCGATTCAGGGTCCGCACTGCTCACTCCTTATCGAGGAAGGGCCTAGACAAGGTGACCTAAACATTGCTTGTTCCCCCACACCTGGGTGGTCCACCGCAGCCACCAAGGCATCCCACTCTGCGGTCGAAAACACAATAGAATTAAACCCATGACTATGTACCTGGCTTCCTGGAATGTTCGCACCCTCCTTGATGCTCGAGAGGGGATGGAGAGAGCTTGAAGACGAACTGCCCTCATTGCACATGAGCACAGGAGGTACAACATTGATATTGGGGCACTCAGGGATTCTCGGTTCTTGGGTGAGGACTCACTCATATAAGTTGGTGAGGGCTACAGCTTTTTCTCGAAGGGTCTCCCAGAGAATGAGCAAAGACTCCATGGAGTTGGCTTAGCTGTGAAAAGCAGCTTAGTCAGTAACATCCCTGACTCCCCCGAAGGCATCAGTGAATGGCTTATGACCTGGCGTGATCTTAGATGTTCACCATCTAAGATCTTGTTGAATAACCCAGTCAGGAACACCACCGCCACCTCTCCAAGACACTTCCATACCTCGATTGGTAAATCATCAGGCCAGAGTGCCTTTCCCCCCTTCATCCTCTTCAGCGCCCTCCTCACTTCATCCTTGCTAATGTTTTCTACGTCTTGGTCCACAACAGTCACGTCTTCTACTCTTTGTTCCTTCTCATTTTCCTCATTCATCAATTCTTCAAAGTACTTTTTCCATCTTGCCATCACACAATTGGCACCTGTTAATACATTGCCATCTCTATCCTTAATCACCCGAACCTGCTGCACCTCCTTACCATCTTTGTCTCTCTGTCTCGCCAGCCTGTAAAGATCAGTCTCACCTTCCTTGCTGTCCAGCCTAGCATACAAGTCATCATAAGCCTCTTGTTTGGCTTTTGCCACCTTTACTTTAACCGTGTGCTGCATCTCCTTGTACTGCTGTATACTCTTGTCCGTCCTCTCAGTGTCCCACTTCTTCTTTGCTAACCTCTTTCTCTGTATACACTCCTGCACCTCCCAATTCCACCACCAAGTCTCCTTATCTACCTTTCTTCCACTCGATACACCAAGTACTTTCCGACCTGTGTCGCTGTAGTTTGCCAGTCATCTGGAAGGACCTCTTGCCCACCCAGTGCTTGTCTTACCTCCTTCCGAAATGTCATGCAACACTCTTCCTTTTACAACTTCCACCATTTTGTCCTCACTTCAGCCTTTGGTTTCTTCATCTTCCTCACTGCCAGTGTCATCCTACACACCACCAACCTATGCTGTCTGGCTACACTCTCACCAACCACTACTTTGTAGTCAAAGATTTCCTTTAGATGGCGCCGTTGACACAAAATGTAGTCGACCTGTGTACTTCTGCCTCCACTCTTATAGGTCACCCTATGTTCCTGTCTCTTCTGAAAGAAAGTATTCACAATAGCCATTTCCATTCTCTTAGCAAAGTCAGTCAGCTGATTGTTTCCAATCAGCTAACCAACACCGGTGATTTGGAAATCAATGTATTCATTTTCTTTTAACACAAAGTCCAAACTTCATTGGAATTTGGTTTGCAGATTTATGTGGGACAGGAGATGTGAGACAATCTCTTCGTCAATGGATGCTACAGCTGCGTGTTTGCTTTCAACATTTAGCTTGTAGTCGACGTGCACATTCCACCATGATGTCCCTGATCCACTGGTGAAGAGACGCTTTGATCCTCTCCTCTTTCATGTGGAACTGCTTTGTGTAACAAAGAGGGTACCGAAATAACTTTGCTGCTGTGCTTTTGATACGTTTGTTAATCACAGACCACTAACACCTCACTAAAAAATACATGATTGACATTTAAATTTCAATCAGACATCCTCAATATGTTTGACTGTCCAATGTCAAATTGGTCCCAATAACTGAAACGTGACAGCTAGTAAAAACCCAAACACAATTAAATGTTTTAATTTCAAAGCGAAGCTTTGTAATTTCACTTACCGTATGTATCCAAAACAGCTATAAATACTTTTTCCAGACTTCTGTTTCTTGACCTCTGCCCATTCCTCTTATATTTTGTAAGTCACTTGCATTTACCTCATGTACGGGACATGCACTTTTGCCGTGATCCAAACATGCCTTTTTATTTCATGAAGAACTCCTGCACTGGCATTCTCACTTTGTTCACAAGATAATCCACCCAAAACCCAAAACACTGCTAATATACAAAATATTGAGAGAAGATATTATGAGAATAATGTAATTTCAACTGTGTAGTAGGAACTATTGTATAAGATTTGTTTTAAAGCACTTCTAACCGACGATCAATCAAACGCAACAAGAGTTCATTTTAGTCTTTATCGCTCTTTCTGAGGTATTTATCATGTAAAACTATGAACATGGATGGCATTGTTGCACAAAAATGTTTTACTTTACGCCAAACAGGTTGGGAATCACTGAATTTACCCACAATGTGTGTTTTTGAACATGGAAGTACACTGGAACCTTTCAGCTAATCATTACTCTATTGTTCTGCCTTGAAACATCCCGCTTATATAAAACAATCTGAAGTGTTATAGATGACACATATAAAACAACTTAAGTCACTCGGGAAACAAAATGTTTCAGTTGAAAATGCAAATTGTGAAATATGTACACTTACTATGTTTCTAAATGTTATAAAAAGAAAGCATTAAAACACATTACAAAAATGGCAGAAAAAAAGCAAACTGTTGATGCGTCCGGTTGTGGAGATGTGAAAGATATTTCTGTGGTGAGTCTTTATTGTCAGTCACTATCCAGCTCCTTGTCATCTGATATTGAACTTTCTCGGGCTGGTAGAACATCATAGTGACAAGGGATATGGCTGTTTTTTGGTAGATCATATGGGTCCTGGCCTGGTTGCTTGCAGTCACTACATAGTCCAGCGCCACGAATAGTTGGCTCTGAATGAAAGACACATAAGATTGCATGACGTGAATGTAATGCATAATGACAATATTTATTATACTGTGTCATAAATGAGCTCATAAATGACAGGAGCACAAGGAAATAGTATTCACCAGAGGCTCATTATTTTTAGTGTTGAGATATCATTTTAATTTGTTCCATAACTACCTTTGTAACTCAAAACTCATGCATCTCATTACATACGTATTTCCACCAGTAAAAGATTGGAAATACCATTTATCCATTTAAGCCCGCCCTTTTCTCCCATTTGGAGACTAAATGTGTTGTTTAAAGATATGGTCTGTAGAATTTAGTGCAATCAAGTGAACTAACAGACCGCAATGACCTCAGTTCGAAGCACATATTTTGAAGATTTCAGGAAACATCCATCACCACAGTGAAAGTCAACACCAACTCCGTCCTGAGAAAGGTCCAACAGAGGGTGTACTTCCTGAGGCAGCTGAAGAAGCATAGCCTGCCACAGGAAAAGCGACAGTTCTACATGGCAGTCATCAAATCAATCTTGGATACTTCCATCACAGTTTGGTTTGGGGCTGCTACAAAAATGTACAAAATATTACTTCAATGGATAGTTAGGACGGCAGGAAAAAATCATTGGCACAGCCCTACCCACTCTTGAGGAGTTGCACACTGCAAAAACCAAGAAAAGGTCACGGAAAATCCTACTGGACATCAGACATTTAAACAGCTTCTTTCCCCTCGTCATTAACTCTCAACAGTAATCCAAATATAAATGTATAGTGCCTTTTTTACGATGATACCAGTGCAGTGTGTGACTGGAGTCAAATTGCTTGTGTGTTCTACATCATTAACCAATAAAGATGATTCTGATTCTGATAGCTTGTGATCATAGATGGGGGTTGGGACATAGATAGACAGGTAAATTGAGAACTTTGGCCTTTTGCTCAGCTCCTTCTTCACCACAACAGAATGATACAAAGTCCGCATCACAGCAGACGCCTCACCGATCCGCTTGTTAATCTCTCACTCCCTCCTATCCTCATTTGTGAACAAGACTCCAACATACTTAAACTATTCCACTTTGGGCAAGATCTCCTCCCTGACCTAGAGAGGGCATTTCACCCTTTTCCGACTGAGAACCATTGTCTCAGATTTGGAGGTACGGATTGTCATCCCAAACACTTCACACTCAGTTGTGAAACATTCAAGTGAGAGTCGGAGAGCCCTGCTTGATGAAGCCAAAAGTACCATATTATCTGAGCAGCGATGCAATACTGAGGCCACCAAAACCAATGTGAGGCAAATAAAAGTTATCTCATCTCATCTCAATGCTTTGTCTACCACTAGAAATTCCAATGGATGTGAGGACTATCCATTGGCACAAACGGACAGAATAACATCATGTCCAGTGTTTCATGATTCTTCTGTCCATAAAGGTTATGAACAGAATCGCCGACAAAGGCCTGCCATGGTGGAGCCCAACCCTCACTGTAAATGATTCTGTGTGACTGCTGGCATGCACCAAAGGGCCCGATAATCAAAGTCCAAAATCGCGAAGGATCAGCAGAACTTTTTTTTTTATAAAATCTCTAGAGAGATTGATTTTTTATTCCATTCATTGGTTGATTGGGTGAATATTATTGATCTTCTTCTTCTTTTCCACAGCAAATCAGTGTCCTCCATCTTTAGAGGTTTGATCCGCATGTTTGTTTTGGCCAAGCTTTTACGTGGGATGCCCTTCCTGAGACAACCCTCTGTATTTATCCGGGCTTGGGACCTGCACAATAAGACTTATGCCCCCTTGTGGCTACAGAACAAGCGACTGAAAATGCTCAGTAAAAGGCTCCCAAGCACAAAATGGTCATCGGCACAGCAACATTCAAAATAGCAAAAACTATACTCAGCATTTAATGACAATGCTCTTATTGATATGGTCAGATATTTTTTCCACTATTATATTGCTCCTCACCAATTTCATAGACATTCTTGTTGTTGGTCAGATGGCGGCTTGTTGTGATTTCCGTGTAGGTGGAATCCCGTCTGGCAGGTGACTTCATTTCCACATAGCCACATTCAGGGTTTTTCATTGTCAGTGTGGGAGGGTCTTTGATTGTTGCGTATGGGTTTTCAGAGCTGTTCAAGGAGCTGGAGCTTCCATGACATGGAACACCTTTCACAAGCTCTGTACAATAAAACAGAGGAACCAGTGTGAAAATGTTGAATTAAACTGGGAAAACTGGTCAAATCCAACCTGTGTAGGATCAGAATTTATCTGGCAAAGACTTGCCCATGCATCATCTGTCTACTCCATAAGCACGTGATTTGCAGGAAGAAAAGAAATTGGAAGCTGTGAATGAATTTGAAGAAGTAAATGTACCAGTATGTGATGATGCTTTTGTAATGTTGACAGTTTGTGCTGCATGTTCTTGAAAGACATATGTACATATCAGTGACGTGCAGTCAGTGGAGGCAGGTGAGGCAGTGCCTCACCTGTCATCATGGAAAGCTGTCATGGAAATATCAAATGAAAAAATAAATTAAACAGTTAGATGTATTTAGTGATTTGTACTTTAAAGTTCTTGTCCATTTAACTTCACCGTTTTAGGATTTTTTTCAAAATCGCTGAATTTTCACATTTACCGTTCAAATACTAAGTAGAGATGAGCGGTGACGTCATTGATGACGTCAGTGCCTCACCAGCCATGAACCTCACCGCACGTCACTGGTACATATGGACCCAGTATCACATTCAGAAAAGTTCCCAGAAATGAACATTGCAGTTATACATAAAATGAGAAACATCATGTAAAAGTTACTTTGAATACGAGGCAAAAGTATACAACAGACGCCCAAAATATCATATTGGCCTGATTATAAGACAACCACGTCTAAAAACTAGTTATTCATTAATTTGTTGTGTCCTCTATATGTAATATATGGAGGAGATTAAAGATTTTAATGGGTTCCCCAAATTCATAACGGCGACCGAGAGCAAACCGTAACTACAATGTGGCATATGGCAAAAAATAAGTTTGACACCCTTGGTGTAAGGCAGGGGTGTCAAAGTCATTTTTTGCCGCGGGCCACATTGTAGTTATGGTTTCCTCTCGAGGGCCATTATGAATTTGCGGAACCCATTAGAATGTTTAAATCTGTTTAAATCTGAAGTCAAGAATAATGACTTTTATTGTGGTTGACATCCAAAAATATGAAATTTAGGCTCAGATTTTAGCAATCATCATGGAATTTAACAAGTTTGATTTACTTTCACGGGCCGAAAAAAATGATGTGGCGGGCCGGATTTGGCCCGCGGGCCTTGACTTTGACACTTGTGGTGTGAGGGAATCGAATTGCTGTGCCTGTCACTGTATGTTGCAGGTTTCAATAGATGGACATGTGTAGGTACCTTGTTTGTTTTCTATGGACATAATAAGATCTCTATACGATACATGCTTTATTGTGCATACCACAATACTGTCTATGGCCTCTGGAGTGGCAAGCAATAGCCCAAAGTAGTGTAGATTAAGTCATTTTTCTTTCTTTCCATTAAATCCATTTGTCCTCTATAGCTCACCGAGTTCACTGAAGCAGTCCCTATGTTTCCAGTCTGCCGGCAATGTACCAGTGGCATCAGCAAGAGGATACATCTTTCTGTCTTCTACATACTTCAAGTTCACAAACGTGTTGCTTTTACCCTATAAAATAAAATAAAAAACATGACAATTCAAGTGACCTGCATGTAACAGTTCATAAAATACATTATTATGTATATTAGGGATGCACGATATTTATTGGAAAATAATGTCAATTTCTTTCTTTCAGTACGATACTGCAAAAGTATGCCAATATTTCCGATGAGTAAAACAGCCGCATTAAAATACACACACCGAGAACCAGGCAAAACCTCCTTTGCTCAAAAAATATTTATTATCAATACCTAAACTTGGGATAAATATTTTTAAGCACAGTCCTATTCACGGTGGTCACTCGGCTCGATGGTCCTAGCAGATTTAAGCAGTGACCCGAGTCCGGACGACAGAGCCTTTACTTTTTAATTGTATATTTACCCTGTTTGCTGTATACTATCATCACATCGACATAATTGGCATTGGATTACAATACAAAGTGACAAGTTACAACTTCCAGCAGCCACTTATTACACTTCAACATCACAGACCAGATGGCACAACGTCTGTGGATTGTTGTCTAGTCTGGCAGGCGCTGGCTAGCAAAGCTTCCCTGCACTTTTCAACAGCCGGGATGAGAGAGACGACCAGCGGGACCTACGCGTTCTGTTGTCAGGTCTGGTAGGCGTATGAGGTAACACAAAGAATTGCAAGCAAGCCAAGCCGAGCGACATTCCTTTGATCAATAAAATAGCGAGGATATCCGGTTTGAAAAATGGATAGATGGATGCATGGCAAGAAAATGCTATGACACTACACAATGTCATAATGTACTTGAAGACCACCTATGGTCATTTATGTGCGTGTTTGTTGACATACATCGACTGCGTGCTTCCCACTGCTGTGTGTCAAGTAACTTGTTCATTTGGGTGACAGTCGACAATCACAAGAGCGCATGCAGACAAGTTTGCGGTTATCTTTTTGTGCTTAGTTTTACTTTTGTTTTTACATATCTTTAAAAAACTCTAGTGAATCAGAATCAAAATCATCTTTATTGCCAAGTACCTATGTAGAACACACAGGGAATTTGTCTCGTGTAGAACACGCTGCACCAGTATTACGACACGACTGTACAAATAGAAGGTGATGACAAAATACAGTCATCTTTATCAATTGTTATTAAACACTTTAGAGATTTTGAAATTGCTCATTGCCTCACTAACTGAAATGACAAGCGTTCAGAAAAGAGCAACCGTGCTATGTTGCTGACCATTTTATCATATCACTCTGCTACTGTGAAATGTAAATTTCTCCACTGTGAGACTAGTGTGAAGTTTGGTTCTTTCATGACTTTACTATCTATGGATGAACAAAAAAGTGCTAAAATCTGCTGTGTCAAAAGTATACATACAGCAGCGCTAATATTTGGTAACATGTCCCTTGGCCATTTTCACTTCAATGGGGCGCTTTTCGTAGCCATCTACAAGCTTCTGGCAAGCTTTGGTGCAGTTCAGTTAAACTTGATGGCTTTCTGACATGTACTTGTTTCTCCAGCATTGTCCACAAGTTTATGTCAGGACTTTGGGAAGGCCATTCGAAAACCTTAATTCTCGCCTGATTTAGCCATTCCAAACTTGCATCATTTTCTTCACCCAAGTATAACTCCTGGAAATGCTTGGAAGTATTCCTCACGAAACAACTGTAATTTTCATTTAGATTTCACACTTTTTGATGCTCTTTCTCCGGCAGATACCATTACATGACAATGATAAAAAAACAATGCTAACTCCTGACGCTCGATTCCAGGAACGACCAGACACACGCGCAATTCATCTAAACCACAGGTGTCAAAGTCAAGGCCCGCGGGCCAAATCCGGCCCGCCACATCATTTTTTTTCGGCCCGCGAAAGCAAATCAAACTTGTTAAATTCCATGATGATTGCTAAAATCTGAGCCAAAATTTCATATTTTTGGATGTCAACCACAATAAAAGTCATTATTGTTGACTTCAGATTTGAAAACGAGTTATTCATTAATTTGCTGTGTGCTCTATATGTAATATTTGAAGGGATTTAAACATTCTAATGGGTTCCCCAAATTCATAACGGCCCTCGAGAGGAAACCATAAATACAATGTGGCCCGCGGCAAAAAATGACTTTGACACCCTTGATCTAAAGGAAGATAACAGCTGGCACTAAGAAGATAAACTGTTCTAAATTTAGATACGATACTTAGCAATCTCGTGTTTTGAATGTTTTTATTGGAAACCGTAATTTTCATTAATAAACTGTAACCCGGAATGTGATGATGAAAACCGTACTCATTACAGCAAAACCGCAGTAGTAGTATGCTTTTATACCATGACAACCTATATAATGGTATCGGCTAAACAAGTCTGGTAATATCAGTTTAAATTTCTCATAACGTGCACCACTAATGTATAAAAAAGAAACATTAAACATTACTTTTCCATATGAAGAGTTAGGTTGTCGGTTCGTGCACTGGGTCAGAGTGTGGTAGCTGGGATTGGAGAAGAAGTTACTGGGGTGCACGTCACGTGGTAGATGAGCACCTGAAAAGTAAGCAATGTTGAAATTAGCAATTCATCATTCACGACACAAGCCACATCGATCCGAGCTATCTGACCACGAGGATAGCAGTGGTGTGAGGCGTAAGAGAGAGAGAGGGGTGTGAGGCAAAGATGATTGATATTGATTGAGATTGAGAGGTAAAAAATTTCGTCTGTGCTGTATGTTTTACATCGAACATATTTGACAATAAAGATGACCTTGATCTTGACCTTGGGGAGCAACCACAGAAAGAAAGAACAGATCAACTAAATTTTCATATGGCAATATAAAGCAGGCGTCGATGGTACCTGTGACAGTGTAGTCAGTGGTTCCTCTCATGGCGGAAATGTAAGTCACTGTTGGCATTGGAGGTTCTTTTCCTTTCTGCTTTTTCCTGTAGATGATGAAGAGGAGGAGGAAAAGCACCAGCAGCACCAGCACAATAATTCCTGTAATTGCTCCAATTTGGTAGTTGTCCACCTGCACTGCGGCACTTGTGAAGGTGTTAAGGCTGTCAACAACAACACCTGCTACAGAATGGAGGATGAGAAAGTAGGATAAATGTTAAGCCGTTGGTGTGTGAAGAAATATTAGGTTGTCCAAGAGAAGAATATTTGTGTATCTTCACCATGGTCACAGCGGGCCCCCTTCCAGCCATTGTTACAGTAGCATGTGCCAGTGATGTGATCACAAGTTGAGTTATTGAGACAGTCACACACCTGCCGGCACCCATATCCATATGAACCAGGGGGACACTCTGTAAGAACAAATGACACTCATACGTAAGAAAATCTAATAATAATAATACATTTCATTTATAAGCACCTTTCAAAATTAAAGGACACTTTACAGTCACAGGATATTTTTTTCTTCGGGTGAGCAGCGGCAGCCACAGGCACCAGCGTTCACTCAATCCGGAAGTAACATAAAGTTTAAAAAAAAAAAAAAAAAAAACTAAATAACAAACAATACATATTCATTTATATCGCGCTTTAACAACAGTGGCAACTGTAACGATGCGTTTGACATGGACAGCTACCATATATAGGAAATAAAGCAGTCACAAAAATAGTAGAAAGCACCACGGAGTGAACCCAAGATCAAGTCACAATCATGCTGAATCGAATGCCACATACCCGTCCGTCTAGTACGAGTGAGTTTTGAGACTGGTTTTAAAGATGGGCACCGAGGGGCTTCATCATTTCATTACCACTTTTATTTTGAAATGCAACATCAGATTTTAATGTCGTCTGAATGGATACCTGGGCTGACCTACTGTGCCCTAGAGATGGTCTGGTTGTGAATTAACTAGAATTGTTTAAGCATTTTTTAAGTTACTAATGTATTTTGAAATGTAACATTAGAACTTCATGAAAGTAGTCTGCTTGTATACATGGGGTGGCCCAGTGTAGTGTGTTTAGTTATGTTGTGGGTTAATGAAAATTATTTGTTTCCAAATTTGAAAAAAAAGTAAAACAAAAAACAAATCTGATTTCAGAGGCATTATATTTTGGTTCTGGAATCGGTAAAATATTTCCCCCCTCTCCTAAAAAAAAAAACAGCTGAAATTTTTGTTATTGATGTAGCGTTAAGATTGCCTTTATTTTCTCAACTTCAGAACTCTTCTTGGTGCTATTCTGAGTTTTCATTCTCACTGGGTGTACAAATGACTGACCGCAAATAAAAATTCTCAAACATTATTTTTAATCCAAACCACTGACGTGTATGCATTAGTTGGGATTTGACTTCAACTTTGAGAGTGAAGGCTGGCTTGAACACAGTATCCCAAAAACACATTTGTTCAAAGTATCTACTTCTAATTATTATTTTATTTTCGGCTTTTCCCCTCAGCGGTCGGTCGCCACAGCGAATCAGTGTCCTCCATCCAACCCTGTTTTGTGCATCTTCTTCTCTCACACCAGCTACCTTCTCTTTGACAACATCCATAAACCTCCTCTTTGGTCTTCCTCTTGGTCTCTTGCCTGGCAGTTCAAGGGTCAGCATCCTTCTCCCGATATATTCACTCTCTCTACGCTGGACATGTCCAAATTATCTCAGTCTGGCTGATTTTCACTCCAAAACGTCTAATATGAGTTGTCCCATTCCTGATAATATCCAACCTGGTCACTCCCAAAGAAAACCTCAACATATTCAGCTCTGCTACCTCCAGCTCTGTTTCCTGTCTTTTCTCCAATGGCACTGTCTCCAGTCCAAACATCATGGCTGGTCACACCACAGTTTTTTCCACCGTTCCTTTCATCTTAGTTGAAACTCTTGTATCACATCTGACATCTGACACTTTTCTCCAGCCATTCCAGCCTGCCTGTAAACATTTGCTAAAAGTACCTTAATGTTCTTAATTGGATTGGATTGGATTAGCCTTTTTTCATTAGCCTGGATTAGTCTCGAAGTGGATAAATATACATTCCACAGAGCAAAGTTATGAAAGTAAGAGGAAAGGAAAGAAAGAAGTAGAAAAACAAACACAGGAGCCGATGTAAAGGTGGCTACTTTTGCGGCGCCTTCTTGAAGTAAAAAAACAAAAACTAAATAATGAATAATGTGACACAACACAAAAGACACAGAAAATCATTCAATCTTAAGCACTTTTAGCATCGTCTTTGTTGCATGAAGTAGTTGATGATCAAAGCGTCCTTTTCACCACTGGATCAGCAGACATCATGGTGGAATGCGCATGTCTGCTACAAGCTAAATTTTGAGAATAAGAACTAAGCTGTAACAATGCTACAGTGTAGCATCAATTGATGAAAACAGATAATAATCATTATATTCCTCAAAGCCCTTGCTAAATGTGTGTTAAAATGTGTTTGTATTGTGTTTATTTATGTGTCAGAATACGAAAAAAGTCATAAATGCAATAACAATATAACTAGGGAGTTGGATGTCGGCGAAAATTGCCATACTGTAAAAATAAGGCACATAAAAATTAAATATATCAATAAAAAATATACAAGTGTCAAATATATTTGTACATGTCATGAAAATGACCTTGATTGCAGCAACTGCAATCAAGGTCGACAATTTAAGTAATGCAAGTGACTGTTCGAAACCACCTTTACATACTTTGTTCACAGTGCTGACCCATGAAGCCAGTCCGACAGGTACATTGTCCAGAGATGTGATCACAATCTGCTCCATTCTTGCATTGGCATGTCTGAGAACAATCCTTCCCATGAAATCCTAATGGACAACCTGTAAAGGAATCAAGACAAGCAAAAGTCAGAATGCTTATTTAATGTAGGAAATGATGCAACTATGAAGTTGCGTTATGATGTTACGAACGCAGATACCCAGAATTGAATGCGGGACACATGTGTTGATTAAACTGTCAATTTCCATAGCATAGTGATGAGAGTGAGCCATGATCTCAATGATCACGTGCATGTGCATTTATGAAAGGGGGCAGCATTCAGACATCTACCGTAAAATATCATAGTAAACAATTCCAATGAAAAGCTACTGTGTGACATCACATTTGCTGGGTGCACCCGGAACGTCAAGTGTGATAACTGAGGCAAAATGGTCCTTTTGTTCAGTGTTCATTACAATAGTAAACACCAGTGTTTGTTACAATGACCGTAACCAAGACATAAACCAAAACACATTTTAGCACACACACACACACACACACACGCACACACACACGCACACGCACACACACACACACACACACACACACACACACGCACACACACACACACACACACACACACACACACACACACACACACACACACACACACACACACACACACACACACACACACACACACACACACACACACACACACACACACACACACACACACACAGACACAGGATTGCATTGTTTATAACAATGTTACACAGCTACTCATCAACAGCATCGATGTGCTTAGTGCAAAGTGCTAGTTTTGGTCTTGTTTTTGTGTTTTCTTTTGTCACTTTGTGTTGTTGTGCGTCGTGTGGAACGGATACGGATTGTTTTTCAGCATTTTTGGCCACGACATTCATCAAGGAGGAGACTGTGCTGAGCGGTTGCGCCTTTTCGGCAGAATGAATATGCCAGTACTGTTTTTGAATGGGAGGAATGTCGGTGCCATTTGATTGTCATCGCTAGACACCTCTGGGGCCATTGTGCGTTTTTGCGCCTGTAATGGGCAGCATCTTCACAGCCCCGCTTTGTTCAGCCGAAAGGTTGGTGCTGTTGGACAGTCTGCAGCTGGATGTGTGCATGGCTTGAGGAGCCCGCGATGAGAAGAAAGAAGATTCAGCGCAGAGTGCCGATGCATATGTGGAACTGTCGCGGCTAAGAATTGAAGTGAATTTATGTGGGACAGGAGATGTGAGACAATCTCTTTTTGTCAATGGATACTACAACTGCATGTATGATTTCAACATTTAGCTTGTAGTAGACGTGCACATTCCACCGTGACGCCCCTGATGCACTGCTGAAAAGGACGCTGTGATCCGCTCCTCTTTCATCTAGAACTCCTTCAAGTCACAAAGAGGGTACAGCAAGTGCTGAAGAATGAATGACTCTCTGTGTCTTTGTGTTGTCATGTTATTTCAGCTATATAGTACTTATCGTTTTATTTATGGTTTTATTGTTCTGTGTATTGTTCTTTTAATTGCAAAGTGTCCTTGGGTGTTCTGAAAGGCGCTTGGAAATTAAATGTATTATTATTCTATAAGACTGAGCCCCCTAAAAAGTACGATTGAAACCGTTCTACACACTACACGCGATCAGTTTATCGTTGCTCCAATCAGTCAAGGTAAGAAATCTTATTTTGTGATAGCGACAGTGATTCTAAAGCAGGGTTTAGGGGAGTAGGAGGTAAAGACGACAAGCACAATTGTGATCATATAGATGCACAGTACTCTACTATTAAGGACAGAACATTAAATCAATGTATATTTGACTGACGTTGTGTGCAGTATAGGCCCGTCCATCCTGGGGTGCACTTGCATTCTCCATCGTAGGCACTACAATAGGCGCCGTTATGACAGTTGCATGTGTGGATGCAGTTGGGTCCCCACTGAGCAGGAGGACATGCTGCAAAACAGTCATTATCAAGTGTGATGTGATGTACACTGAAACCAAGGTAAGACAGTAAACCAGCACCAAACATTTCTCATCGGATATAAATCAAGTGAGTGAACTGACGCTGAGAGCAGTCATTGCCGATCCATCCTGGAAAACACTGACAGGAGCCATCAATAGGGTTGCAGGTGCCGTTGTTTGTGCAAATGCAGCTCAAGGTACATTTCTTCCCATAGTAACTACTGGGACACACTTTACACAAGATACAATGTGTTTATTAGACAACAGCAATTTGCAATGTGGTGAGAAAAATACAATACATTATTGATGAAAAGGTTTCTTCAGCCGTCATCTGTACTTCTTTGAAAAGAAGTACAGATGACGGCTGAAGAAACCTTTTCATCGATGGATCACTCCTGTACGACTGAGAGCTTACACAGACGTACAGTTCATTATTGATAACTATCGTTTGACTGTTTGGTAGGGACCATCAGTATGCTGGAGTAAAGAAGGTCATAGCTGTGAAGTGTAACGCTCACCTTCATTGCAAAGGGACCCTTTAAAGCCTGGAAGACAATCACACTGTCCACTCACATGGTGGCACGGTCCATTACTGTGGACACACTGAGGACACGTCTGACTGCAACGATGACCAAAGTAACCGGGAGAGCAGACTGCAAAGAAAAAGGGAACCCAAATATTTCGTAAATTTATGTCTAAAGCACACTTAAAGGACAACCGACGTCTCCGGACAAGTTGTGTCCATAATTTGTAAAATCGCCTCAAATGACTTCTACTGAGCGTATTTTACAAAGATTACACCACATATAGCTATATTTTACGTTTAAAGACTCGCGCTGAATATTCCGGAAGTCTTGTTTTTGAGTTGGTGACGAGTCCTCATCCTACGTCACTGAAGGAACGCCCCTAACCGAGAAAAGACATAGCTTGCATCACCTCAATGCATTTTGCGGTACTTTGTTTGGTCTGAAAACCACGTGTTGATACGTGTTGATGGCGAAATTAGAAGGAAAACACATAAATAACACGATGGTGAATCGTGTGTGGCGCCAAGACTTCTACCGTGTATTTGATGTTTCCTCTGAAGAAAGTGGGGCTGTGAAAATGGTGCCAATACAGGAGTAAAACACACTGTCTAGCAATGACAGTAAAATCCTCCCAATCAAAATCAGTGCTGATACACGCTTGCAACCGAGAAGGCGCAACCACCAAGCACAGATTATTCTTCATTCACAAATGTCAAGGCCTAAAATCATGAAAACAATCCACACCAAGTCCACACCATCATATGGCAAAAGACAAAAAACAACAACAAAACCAAAACAAACACAAGGCTCTTGAAAAGCACTTGCCGACGGCTGCCTACTATGGGGCCATCTTGGGGGGGGGGGGGTGGGGTGGATAATTGTACCTTGGCTTACGAACTTAATTGGTTCCCAGAAAGTGTTTTTGTAGTGTAATTTCCCATATGAAAGTGTGAATTCCAAACATTAATTTTCCATACGAAACAATTAAAATGAGAATAATCCGTTCCCAGGTCTCCATAAAACATAATTTTCTACTAAATAAGCTTTAACATGACACAAAATATACCTTATTTTATGCATAATAAATGTGCTCTGGTATTGTAATCACAGAAATACACTGTACTTATAATAAAGTCATTTTATTTACCTTTGTGATGGTCGTTGATGGCTTGATGGAATGGATAGCTTTTTGCATAAAGTGTCTCAAGGAGCTCTGGATTGTACATCTTAGAAGTTGTGCTATTGCAACAGCAACAGATGCAGGCAGACATACTAGAAACTTCATTAATAGCTGGTTCCCTTGCTTGTATGTTCTCTTCAAATTGTACAGCTGGCTTGTGCGGGTAATTTGTGGAGCCTGATTGATGGGCTATTTTAACCTTGCAGTCTACACTCTGCCTTTGAAATATTAATAAAATTGTCCAAATGTTACTGTGTTTTCTATCCATTTTCTCACCATTTTACTTTTGTTTTTTTTTCTCGCTTTTTTTTTGTTTCAAGCTGTCGTGTGTGTATGTGTTTCTGTTTCTGTAACCTCTGCCCCCCCTCACTGCTGCGTGTGTCCTGCTGCGTGTGTCCCCTCCTTCCTCTATCTTGACGTGCAGCTTTAACTGAAGACTGGGGGTGGGGAATAGAGGAGAAAAAAGCCGGCTGCCATTTCTGGAGCTCCAAGAACCGGCTCGTTCTCGAACGACACATCACTCATTGTTAAAAATAGTTTGTATGCCAAGATTAAATTTAACGTTTGTAAGGTGAAAAGTTCGTTAGCTAAGGCTTTCGTAAGCCGAGGTATCACTATATACTGTATAGCAGTGTTTCACAACCCTTTTGGAGCAAAAGCACATATTTTAAATGGGACCCAAAAAAACATCACGGCACCCTACTTAATAAAACAATTGAGAAAAAATGGATACATGGATTAAAAATCTGTCATATCGTAAAGGGTCTTGAATTTTCAGCCCGTTACGATACATGTTTGGCATAGATTGATGAACAAAACATTTTTGCAACAAATTGTTTTCACTAAGCAGAAGACAATGGACGAATGAATGGGTGGATGGATGGATGGATGGACGGATGGATGGATGGATGGATGGATGTTTTCACTTTGTAGCCAACACTAATCCACACACATTCTTTGTTCTACAGTATAATACAGTTTACAACAACAAAAGTTGAACATAGTCCAAAGATTGTAATTGCAACAGAATAATTCAGTGACTATTCTTTGCTATGGTGAATTTAAGCAAACATTTGAAAGGCGCTGAGAAATCAAATGGATCATCATCATTAACAAGAGAATGACCGGCATGGCATGTTTGACCTAAGGTACTTAACCTTTAAGTACCTTTAAATACCTTAGGTACTTAAAGGTTAAACCTACTTAAAGGTAGGTTTAAGTACTGTATATCTGACTCATTGTTGCATTTGTAGTCATGTTCAAAGTTTGACATCTCGATTACTGCGTGTTAAAAATATCAATAAGTGTATCGCGTTAATATCACAATTTGAAATAAAGCATTTAATTAAAACTTTAACACTTACTCCTCTGACAGGTGCTGCCTCTGTATCCCGGTGCACACTCACATGTTCCTTCATCAGGAGAGCAGGATGCTCCGTTCTTACAGTGACAGGTTAGGGAACAGTTTGGACCCCAGCGGCCCTCTGCACACACACTGTCACAGTGGATACCTGCATCATACACACGCACGCACACACACACACACACACAGAGTAATGTAGTCTTGAACACTATCAATAACTCATTTTTTTTTGTCAACGTGCAAATTTCCAGGTTGTGCGGTGCATTATGGGTGTCACGAACAAGTTCTTATGCATCTCCAATAGGTGACAGAGGAGGACTTTCCCTCTTGCATGCACACTTGCTGCCAATTTGTTCATGAAGTTAAGCCATGTTTCTAACTCATTCGCTTCCATTCCTGAATTTATTCGGGAATTAAAAAATGGGACGTGGAGTACCATTCCTGAGTTTGTTTGTTTTATTTGTCTGTGAATTTCAGAACCTTAGCCAATTTCCCTACCATGAGGGGGAAACAGTTGCGCTTCGCTTAAAAAAAAAAAAGCAGCGTCCGATCGCCCCTTTCAGTGTTTGAATGGAGGAGAGAATGCCGATCATGGCAAAGCGCTTTAGTCACAATTACAAGCAGTCTACGTTGGCACAACATTGGACCGGCAGTGTAGCTGCACAACTAACTGAGGGTGATCTGCTGGGTGACTCAGAACCAGATGCGGATTTCTCCGACGGGGTTTCTGCCATCAGGATCGATGAGCAGCCGGTGCAGCAGTCCTGATCAGTCCTGCTGCACCCTGGAGAGTGCTACACTACATATCACACTAAAAAGAACTATTGATGACACAGACACACACACGCACCTGGATATAGCTCACACACACACACACACACACACACACACACACACACACACACACACACACACACACACACACACACACACACACACACACACACACACACACACACACACACGCACACACACACACACACACCTGTAAATAGTTCGAACACATGCACACATCTGTAAATAGATTATTTTTGTTTTGATGATTCTGGTTCTGTTGCTGATGTTATAAATCTAAGTAAAAATGTGGTTTTGTCATTAAGACCACATTTTGTTGTTTGAAATATTTTTTTTTTAAACTTTTTTTTTGTGATGAAAGAAGAGAGTTAAGGCCTTAGGTGTAGGCCATTTTTCCAGTCCTGCAGGGGAACCAGCCTGCATATTTTTTCATTTTCTCTGTTCCAACATACGTGATTCAAGAAAACTGGGTCAATGTTAGGCTTCTGCAGAGCTTACTGATGAGTTGAAACGGTTTTGTACATATACAGTACACTGTTGACATTTTTATTTTGCTATGCTTAGAATATCTTGTTTTCTATCCTTTCACCCCCCCATCCCATCCCCTTTAAAATTGCTGCTGTGGACTGCAAATTTCCCCATTGTGGGACAAATAAAGGTTTTCTGATTCTGATCATTTGAAAATAGGTGTGTTCCAAGAGCACACAGAATGACATGCCGTAATTTGATACATATGGTATGTGTGGTCTTGGTGAAGACTCAATTTCCCTTACCAGTCCATCCATCCAGACAGTGGCAGTACCCAGTGACGTAATGGCATCCGTCAGCATGACTACAGTCACAGCGCTCTTTACAGTGAAGACCATAGGTCCCATCCTAGACAAAAGCAAATGTGAAAATCACAGGCCCGATGACAACATTGTGAATTTCATTTTGACGACTTTAAAAATGCAATATGTCTGTGTAAGCTCTCAGTCGTACAGGAGTGGTCCATCGATGAAAAGGTTTCTTCACCTGTCATCTGTACTTCTTTGAAGGTGTCGGACGTTTCGCTTCTCATCCAAGAGGCTTCGTCAGCGAACTAAAATTTGCTGGTAGTTTTGGTCCCATATATACATCCCTACAATCTAGAGGTGGTGGTGCCAGACCTCTGGTATGATAGGTCCCTGCTCTCAGGTTGGGGGGAGCAGAGGACTATACCCTGAGGCTACACTGATTACTTCTATTGTCCTGACTGATTAGTTCTATTGTCCTGCCTGATTATGGAGTCTACGACTGGCCTGATTGCCAGTTTGAAAGGGGAGTAAAAGAAGCTATTTTCATAGAACAGCAAAACCCTTCACTAAATCGCCATGGTGGGGTGAGGTTTAATTTGGATCGTTCTTACAATAGACTTTTTAGGCAACATAGGCTTAGTTATGGTGATGATGTGATACCAGAGCTAATGGGGCAATCAGCCCCCCTTTAGGTTGAACACACTAAAGTATAAGATTTCCAAAAAGAAATAATTAGTAGGTGGCCGGTTAGCATGCCAACTTCACAGTGCAGAGGTCGTGGGTTCAATCCCCGCTCCGGCCTCCCTGTGTGGAGCTTGCATGCTCTCCCCAGGCCTGCATGTGTTTTTGCCGGGTCCTCCAGTTTTCTCCCACATTCGAAAAACATGCATGACCATTGACCTCAGCGTGAGTGTGAATGGTTGTCTGTTTCTGTGTGCCTTGCGATTGGCTGGCTACCAGTTCAGGGTGTCGCCCACGCACCGCTCGAAGACAGCTGGGATAGGTTCCATAACCCATCACGATTCCAGTGAGGAATAGCAGTTTGGAAGATGAGTGAATGAATGAAAAATAAATGAGAATGCAAGGAGGGAAATCCTTGGGTGACGTGCATAAAGCTGAACCCAAATGTTTCTCCCTGTTCCCCTTTCCAGTGATTTGGTACTAGAATAAAGTGTCTCAACTCTTCCTTGGGTCTTCTGAATGTTCCATGATAACCCTGACATAGTGTTTTTACCTGGCACTGCAGGTCACATTTATTTCCTCTCCAGCCTGCAGCACAAGTACAATGACCAGTCACTGGATCACAAGCACCTTCGTTCCCACACAGACAGGTCATGTTGCAGCCAATTCCCCATGTCCCACTGGGGCAGGTGATGGAACAGTCCACTCCGTGCCACCCTGATTAAAGGATAGAGTGTAATTACAGTAAAGTCTCGTTATATCGATATTCAAGGGAGTCCGAAAAAATATCGATATAACCGAGACTATCGATATATCTGACCCTGTTTGCATGTAATTTTCTCCGTGCGTGCATAGAAATAGTATCGATATAACCGGGACTATCGATATATCCGATATCGATATAACGAGACTTTACTGTATTTATGTGGATAAAAGCATTTCCCCATTCCTAAGGACCAGTGTGTAGGCTCTATGCGTCGCTTGCGCCCTCAAATTAGAACTTGATAGATCTAGGTTGGGAGAACTGGTTCAAAAACGTATATCAGTGGCATAATCCACAGCCTTTAACCTTCATTGCAAACCACTGCATCCCACGAGAAAGGTACTGTAATGCCGGTGCAATTAACTCTCTGTGAAACCTTGATTCACTCGGACCTTGATTTAACAGACCTGGACAGCAGACCCCTGATTAACAAACAGACTGATTTGTAAACTCCTCTCAAAGCGTCCCTTTGAAAGCAGTCGTTTAACTCTGTTCGCTGCAAATTAGCTCATTTCACACAGTGGCGCTATTGTACCATTACAGACCGAAACTGGTCACATGCTACTGGCTTACATTGCTCTCATCATTGACAAACAGACTTAGAATGGACTAGAAGAGGCTAAAATCTGCACCAACTTAGCAGCCACGATAGCATGAGTGTGAGTCACTTGAAATGTATTAGGAAGCATAGACATAGGTTAAGCCTTCGCCAAAGGCACGCAGCTTCAAAAGCGTATGTTGTATCAACCTACAGTGATACCTTGGCTTACGAACTTAATTGGTTCGTGTGTGTAAGGTGAAAAGTGTGAATTCCAAACATTAATTTTCCATACGAAACCATTAAAATAGAATAATAATAATACGTTCCCAGGTCTCCATAAAACATAATTTTCTACTAAATAAGCCTTAACACTACACAAAATATACCTTATTTTATGCATAATAAATGTGCTCTGGTATTGTAATCAAAGAAATACACTGTACTTATAATAAAGTCATTTTATTTACCTTTGTGATGGTCGTTGATGGCTTGATGGAATGGATAGCTTTTTGCATAAAGTGTCTCAAGGAGCTATGGATTGTACATCTTAGATGTTGTGATATTGCAACAGCAACAGATGCAGGCAGACACACTAGAAACTTCATTAATAGCTGGTTCCCTTGCTTGTATGTTCTCTTCAAATTGTACAGCTGACTTGTCCGGGTTAGTTGTGGAGCCTGGTTGATAGGATATTTTAAACTTGTAGTCTACACTCTGCCTTTGAACTATCAATAAAGTTGAAACAAGTCCAAATTTCACTGTTTTCTATCCATTTTCTCACCATTTCACTTTTGTTTTTTTTCACTTTTGTTTTTTTTTTTGTTTCAAGCTCTGTTGTCTGCTTTTCGTGAGTGTGTATGTTTCTGTAACCCATCTCCCATTTCAGGATCTCCAAGAACCGGCTCGTTCACAAACGACACATCACTCATTGTGGCCCTCCGTGTGTTTCCCGAAAAATAGTTCGTATGTCAAGATTATATTCTCGCGAATTTAACGTTCGTAAGGCGAAAAGTTCGTTAGCTAAAGCGTTCATAAGCCGACGTATCACTGTATTCATATTAATGGTTGTTCACGACTGGAGCCATTTTATGTAATATGCTTGTCCGGTGAATTATTTTAGTTTTTTTGTAAATCCTGATCTGCCCCACAATTATATGGCAAATGAACATAACGGAAGTGAAAAAAGTAAGCATGAACATTGTGGCCTGCATGTAGTTATCCTCCCCCCAAGCAGCAACTAGTTAAGTTTGGCTCTTTTTTTGGCTCACCTGGTCTACAAAAGCAGAATCCATCCACTGGAGAACACAGAGCTCCATTCTTACAATTACAGGTGGAGGAGCAGTTCTGTCCATGAGATCCTGCTGGGCATGGGACTGAACAGTCTAAACCCTAGAAAAAAAAAGCGAACAGTTAGATAAAAACAGAGCAGTGTACTCTCGGGCTAGATTTACTGTAAGATATTCAAATGTCCCAATTCCAATGGGATTTCAATTCTATCTATCTATCTATCTATCTATCTATCTATCTATCTATCTATCTATCTATCTATCTATCTATCTATCTATCTATCTATCTATCTATCTATCTATCTATCTATCTATCTATCTATCTATCTATCTATCTATCTATCTATCTATCATCTAGCCCAATATACTTATATAATATAGTTATAGATACTATAACTATGGGAGATGAAACTTTAGATTGGATTTGATTTGCCTTCATTTAACTTATTGTGATTATTTGTATGATTAATTATTATTATTTAAATACAGTGCACATTAGAGGAATTTCTCGACGTTCGTGTCGGAAATCGTGAAATTGGCGAGAAGAAAATCAGAAGGTCAGAAAATCAAGCAGAATCAGAAATTTGATTTCATAGGGTTTCCGCGCTAACCATCTTCTTTCAGAATTAAGAGAGGGGGATTCTACAGAGAAGAACTCCTGGGCACTCATAACCACCGAGGTGGCCAAAGATGAAACTGGTTTGTATCAACACAGATGGACGTCCAAAGCGAGTGACAGACAACAACGTTGCATCGCGTATGGATGACAAAAGGCAAGTATGACGACCATTTTAACAGATTGCCAAAATGTTTCCTCCACACTCCACTCAATCCAGGGGGTTCAGGGCCGTAGCCACATTAGCGGGAGTGCCCGCTGGCAATGCAACTCGTGCAAAGAATGATTGAAGGCTGTCCTCCACCCAAAGAATGTGGCGACATGCAAATATGTAGCCCACGCGAAATCTGCAGTTAAGATTTGCTTGGGCGACACTACAGAAGTTTCAGCAGCGGAAAAAAAAAAGCGGTGATCACATCGTTTTATTTTCTCGGACCTGCATTTTATACTAATGCTCCTGGTCACACCCAGCAGGTCTTTACAAAAGCTCTCCTGAACACCTCTTCTTCCTCTTCTCCCCTCGGGCTGCCTGCCCCTCTGGGTGCAGGCAGTTTCATTTTGTGCCGTCCCAAAGATTAAAGAATCTTTTTGTTCTTACTTTTGATTCCGGCTACATTAGTAATGACCATAACACTGTGTATGTGTCTGTGCAAGCTCTCAGTCGTACAGGAGCGGTCCATCGCTGAAAAGGTTTCTTCAGTTGTCATCTGTACTTCTTTGAAGGTGTCGGACGTTTTGCTTCTCATCCAAGAAACTCCGTCAGCAAACTAAAGTCTTACTGGCAATTTAGGCCCTATATATATATCCCAACTGTCCAGACATGGCGGTGCCGGACTCTGCTATGATAGGTCCCTGCTTTCAGGTTGGGGGGAGCAGAGTGTACTGTGTATGTGTCTTCATCAAGTGTGCCAAGGGCACAGTGTACATTAACACAAGAAATACATTAATAACATGAACAAAGGATGTTTTCTTTCCTCCTTAACTCAGCACGATCAACTTGGGACCAATCCGCGATCAACGTCATGGGCACCCGCGCTCAAGCACAAGGGTGCCCATCTCTAGGACACATCCATACCACATTGGTCAAACATCAGGCCCGAGTGCCTTTCCAGCCTTCATCCTCTTCGCCACCCTCCTCACATCATCCTTACTCATCTTTGCTATGTCCTGGTCCACAACAGTCACATCTTCTATTCTTGCTATCTTCGACTAGGTTCTTTCCTCATTCATCAATCCTACAAAGCACTTTTCCATCTTCCCATCACATCACTGGTCCCTGTTAATACATTTCCATTTCTATCCTTAATAGCCCTAACCTACTGCACATCCTAACCATGTCTGTCCATCGGTCTCGCCAACCTGTTTCAATCAGTTTCTCCTTCCTCTCTGTCCAGCCTCGCATACAAGTGATCGTAGACCTCTTGTTTGGCCTTCGCCACCATGCACTACATCTCCTTGTACTCCTGTCTACTCTCTTCTGTCCTCTCAGTGTCCCACGTCTTCTCTGCTGACCTCTTTCACTGTACATACTCCTGCACCTCCACATTCCACCACCAAGTCTCCCTATCTACTTGTTTCCTTTG
This sequence comes from Hippocampus bargibanti, assembly GCF_051943395.1. NCBI lineage: Eukaryota > Metazoa > Chordata > Actinopteri > Syngnathiformes > Syngnathidae > Hippocampus > Hippocampus bargibanti. The sequence goes on along the minus strand of NC_142751.1, from coordinate 4,529,583 downwards.
ATACGCCAAGTACTTTTCGACCTGTCTCCCTGACCACATTCACTGTTTTTTCCAGTCGTCTGGAAGAACCTCATACCCACCCAGTGCTCGTCTCAACTCCTTACTAAAAGTCATGCAAAACTCTTCCTTTTTCAGCTTACACCATTTTGCTTTCTTCACCTTCTTCGCGACCAGGCGCATGTTGTAAAGGTGACCTGCTTATTTTTACTTCCGTTCACCCCTACGCCTGCCGCAATCATTTCGGGACCACTATGCGGGCTTCAGGTTGATCGTGATTGACTGATTAGCCACCCTACTTTCGCACAATGGAATGCCTGTAGTTAATAATCATATAAGGGAAAATTAATACTCTTAAATATCATAGCAACATAGAATTGGCTTTAGCACTTTAAATTTATGAGAAACATTGAAAATGATTACCAAGAAGCCTGGAGCACAAACACATTTTCCTGTGACACTGTGGCAGTCTGCACCATTCTTGCACTGGCACACCTGCTGGCAGGACTTGCCGTGGAATCCTGGAGGGCACGTCTCATTGCAGTAGAGTCCAGACCAACCTGACAGACATGTACACTCCCCTGACATTGGATGGCAGCTAGTGACAGAAAAATACAGCAATGTTAAGGATTGAACATTTTGTTTTCAGTAAGTATTGTCATTGTAAGTCCAAAAAAGAGGTTTATGGATTTTGTGAAAGAGAGCATGAAGGTTGCTGGTGTGAGCAAAGAGGACGCACAAAATAGGATAAGATGGTGGCAATGGTGTTGAAAATGGATTTGTGTCCTGCAACGGCTTTGACATCACTGAAGAAGTTCCATCATAGAACATTTGGACAACAGCTATGTGAAGTACTAGATACTATACCTCTGCGTGTTCTGGGAGTAGCATGGACACTTCCTGTCACACAATAGACCATAGTTTCCTTTAGGACACAGTGGGACATCACATGTCTGGCCTGTGAAGCCTGGCTCACACAAGCAGTTTCCATCGTTAAGGTAGCATTTATGACTGTTTTTACAGTGACATTTTTTCGTACAGCCAGCACCATAAGTACCAACTGGACATTCATCCTGACACCTGTACACAGAAATTTACAAAGTCACACGTTTCAAAAAGATGCAAACTTCTTTCATATACAACACAGGTGTCAAAGTCAAGGCCCGCGGGCCAAATCCGGCCCGCCACATCATTTTTTTCGGCCCGCGAAAGCAAATCAAACTTGTTAAATTCCATTATGATTGCTAAAATCCGAGCCAAAATTTCATATTTTTGGATGTCAACCACAATAAAAGTCATTATTCTTGACTTCAGATTTGAAAACGAGTTATTCATTAATTTGCTGTGTGCTCTATATGTAATATTTGAAGGGATTTAAACATTGTAATGGGTTCCCCAAATTCATAACGGCCCTCGAGAGGAAACCATAACTACAATGTGGCCCGCGGCAAACAATGACTTTGACACCCCTGATATGCAATGACAGTAAAGTGGACGAGATTACGTAAAGTAACATAGTTGCTGTGTAGCCCGGCCTGTCATTTGCACCAATACATATTCTGAAGTTTCAACTCAGTTTTGGAATTCAACCATACCCATTGGCTTTGCATCAACACTCTTTACATATTTTAAAATTACGCCCTGGATGGGCTAATCATGAAAGTCTGCAAAGTTGTGAAAAATACATTGTTAACATTCAAATTTGGTTTGATCTGGACATGTGTGCAATACTTCAACTACGCAGAGGGTAATTTGTGACACGTGAGAGACACTCAATGGTTATACAGTAGGGCTGTGACCGTTAATTCAGGAAGGATAACTCATTTAACTTCATCACTGGACAACTGTTTTAGCCAAACGCCAAAAAAAATCAGGATCACACGTGATGAAAAACATTTAAACCAGAAGCCTTCACAATTCAGGACTACAATGTAATCTTTTCACGGTTTTTCAGCAGCTGTCTTCAAACATCCATCTATTGTCCCAACTGATTATCCTTACATGAATGAGAGAGCATGCTGGATCCTCCCAGCCGTCTTCCGCACTCTGAACTGGTTTCCAGCCAAATGCACACAGAAACAACTGTTCACACTCATAATCATGCCAAGGGACAATATAGAATGTACAATTAATCGAGTACTATTTTGGGAGGAAACCGAAATACCCGGACATAAACCAACGCAGGCATGAGAAGAACATGCGAAATCCTCACAAGAAGACTGAGACCTGGAATAAAGCCCATTAGATCTATCCTGTGAGATTAACATACTAACCACCCGTTCACCGTGCTGGTGTCTTTAAGCGTGTCGAAATGGATACCGAAACAAATGACACACATGTGCACCCGTGTGAGATCTTTTCACAAAAGCCTGTTAACGGCTTCCTCACACATTGTCAACAAAACGCTGCAAACAAGTCTGCCAATTAATTCAGATTTCTTTTTTGTTCTGTATTTCTGAGGGGCCCGAACTCGGCAGTTAATGGATTCCAGAAGGTTTGGGTGCGGCAAGCAGCGTTATACCATGATGTTTGGCTTCACTCAAACCCTTATTTACTCTTAATGGGCACATGGATGGTCTATTCCTGTCTCATCACTGGCTTGCTTAAGTACATGGTGCAGGCCCTCTGATATTGGTAATTATATGGATTGAAATTCATGGTGGGTGTCAGCTGTGATTTGTCCAAGAAAACACTAGCTAGGATCTTTGGTTTTGTTTTGTTTTGTTTTGGTGATTGTCCAGACAATGTGAATGGATTATTTTAGCTCAACTTTACTCAAAAATTGTGCAGTTGGCTCACTTAGCTGTATTCCAGTTTTAAAACCAACAGACGAAAGATATAACTAGCACTCAGAAAACTGATTAGAAGTTATTAATCAAACATGAGCAGTCAATTTAATGTCCAATACAGTTGATGTTACAAGGTGGATCGAACAGAATCATATTCCTTTTATTTTGAAACACAATTACAAATCATAGCCCAAAGTATTTCACTTCCTTTTTTTTTTGGTCCACTCCTGGAATGAAATGTGTCTCTTACCGTTCACCGGTGTATCCGGAGCTGCAGCGACACTGTCCAGTGGATGAACTACATAAGGCATTGTTGTGACATTGGCATTCCTGGGAACAGTTTGGGCCAAATCGCCCCTCTGGACATGGCTGCCCACATACGGTGCCCTATAAAAATACAATAATACATACACATCGTAATCAATAAATACACACTAATTTATATTGTATTGTGACATTATAATTTGTATTATGTTGACTAATTTTGTGTTGAATGTTAGTGATGGGAATACGAGGCCTTGTTGAAGCAATGAGGCCTTTGGTCCAAATGGTTCACTTTTTTGCCGATGCATCATCGGGCCTCACTTGCTCAACTGCAGCATCATGTGGATAATAAATGTAATGACAGACAGTGATAAAAGGCGTGATAAGAGTTGTGATGTGAATGACTGCGTGTGTTACTTGAAAGAATAATCCGCTTTAGTTTAGAATTTGACAAACAACAAGGAAATAGACAACCCTTTCATTCATTTTTGTTGATGGAAAAGTGTTCTGTTGGTACCCAAGATCTTTAGATTAAAGTTTACAATTTACCTTTTAAAGTATCAGCAAGTAGAATACATTAAAACCAGTGATACACATGCAGTGATTTACATTATATATTCACACTTTCAAACAAGTTAAGATGAAAACAGAATGCAAGTTTCGTTCCAAACTACAGAAATAGACACCAACCTCAATGACGCATGAGCTAGAACTCAATCAAGAAGTTTCCCTCTTTCTTCTGCTAAAATTCTAGCTTTCCTCCCCTGATGACATGAATGATTTTCAGTTTCTCTTGTATTGTATTTGACCTCCGAGATTCTAATTTCTTCAACACAAACAACACGGTTCTATGGTTGTTTGGTTGAATTTGGTGTGTAGGAATTTATCTTTACAGTATATTTAGAATGACCTTGCATGAGACTGACAGCTCATGGTAGCACTGGTAGGAGTTGCTGCCTTCTTCTAATTCATATTTGGGCCTTTATTTTAGCTCAGGCTTTTAGTTTTCCCTGCAGTTTCTCTGCACTCTGGTTTTCTTATGAGGAATGTGACATGCCTTCTTTGCACAGAAGACCTGAGGTCACAGCATCTGCGATTACACTTGAGCATGTGTAAAGGCATCAGCCGATTTATTAACTCTAACACCACAGGTGCACAATGCCCTGCCAGATGCCCACAAACATTCTCTGCCCCATTTGAAGAACCGAGCAATAAATCCCTGACAGTGAAACACATCCCACCATCTGTTTGGCATTCAACTCAGCATGATTCCGACTTGATCTTGGTTTTACTCCCTGGTGTTTCTACTATCTTTGTTACATCTTTATTTCCTGTATATGGTAGCTGTCCATGTTAAGCACTTTGTTACAGCTGCCGCTGTTGTTAAAGCGCTATATAAATCAGTATTGTATTGTATTGTATTGTATTGTATTGTATTGTATTGTTTCGTCTCGTCTCGCATCACATTGCATTGCGTCGCATCGTATCGTATCAAATTGTATTGTTTACATGACACTCTGTGTTCCCCCAGCAGATGTGAGAAAGACTGTTCAAATGATCAACCGCCACAAAGGTAATGGCCAAATTGACTCATTCAATGCCAGACAATTTGCAAAAATGTGTCCACTCCAGTGCCAGGGTTTTTGTCTTTTTCACTGAAATTGCAAGACCCACGGAATAAAGACTTGCACACTGCAAGAATCCAAACTAGGGCTCGGAAAATCCTACTGGACCCTCCGCACCCTGCCCACCACCTTTTCCAGCTATTCCCCTCAGGCAGGCGCGACCGATCCATGCGCACCAAATCCAGCAGACATTTAAACAGCTTCTTCCCCCAAGCCATTAACTCTTTGAACTCTTTCAACAGTAGCCCAAATGGAACTGTATAGTGCCACTTAACAATTTTATGATGATGATACTAGTGCAGCATGTTGTACCGGAAACAAAATCCTTGTGTGATCTACATACTTGGCAATAAAGATGATTCTGATTCTGATTTTAGGACTACATACTGTAAACATTCAACGCAGCGTAATCAACCTTATACTCGCTTCCTTAATCAGAAAAAAGAGTTAATTTATATATAAGTTATATAGGTCTGGAGTTATATGAGATTTAAATGGGGGCAGCTGTACAAAGAGTAACTTCTGCCACCTCGTGGGAGGGAAAAACACTGTCAGATTTCTGACCAGCGCTTTATTGGCCCACCCCGCAAGAAAAAACAAAACCCGAACAAATTCAGGAATGGCGCTCCACATCATGCTTTTCAATTCCCGAAAAAAAATTGGGGAATGGCAGTGAATGAGTTAATGTCCGGGGGCAATATACTGATGGACTTTACCCGCAGCTGCCTGGGATGCTAACAGACTTTGCACTTTGATTCAAAGCTGTCATTGGGTGGTACCACTGCACAACGGTACAATTACATTACGGAATGTCCTTCCGCCGTTATTGGTCATGTCCTTGTTATGATGATACTAGTGCAGTCTGTACTACCAGAGACAAATTCCTTATGTGCTCTACTTACTTGGCCAATCAGGATGGATGCTTCTGATTCTGACATTTTTAACAGAAAGCCCATGTCATCCTTATGCTAAAGAGGCCCACAGAAATTGATCTGAGTCACTCTCGTCAAAGGCTTTGACAAGCTGATCATGGCTATGATTAAAAACTTTATTGATGCGCCGGTGAAAAAACGTTACCAGGGTGAAGTTTTTCCCCGGCGTATCAATGAAATTTTTTAACCATAGCTAGCTGAACAGCAGAAACATCTACAGATGGTCGTGCTGAAGGACCAACAGACAGTTGTTTTCCGTCATCCCTTTGCCGTATTATCTTGTTATCACAATACAATAAGTGTAAAAATAAGTTGGTGTTGTTTTTTTGTTGTTTTTTTTTTTCCGAAAAACAGATTTTAGGAATGTGTGCATACCATCCATCCTGCCGGACAAGAGCATTTCCCGGTCACATGATGACATACGCCGCCGTTCTGGCAGGGACACCTCTCTTCACACTGTTGTCCATGTTTACCTGCAGGACACACATCCTCACAACTGAGGACAAACACATCAGTGAGCATGTGCAAAAATATAGTGTAAGGACAGTTTCTCTTAAAAAGTAAAGTATTTTTTTAAATAATTGATACATTGTCTGAAACTCATGACAAAAAGTTACCGGACACCAGGGCAGACAACTCTGAAAAGTTGCCTGCACAGCTATAAAGTTGCGTGCCCCATTTTTCACAACTTGAAACACAATAAGATGACTAATCACAAAAAAAAACCCCATTGTCGCAAAGTACTATTAAGAATGGATAATCAGAATATATAACAGAACAACACTTTAAAATGTATCTACCACAAATGCTCCCTTGCTTAATTTATGGTAAATATCCCTTGCTGATGATTTTGCTTCACTTGTCGTCTGTCCATACACTGTTCAGCATGTTGCACAATGCAATGTTTGCATTGCGTCGTCTGCGACAAACCACGTGAACTCCTTTCTCCACGATGCCTTTAAGGTACGTTTATGTTTTGTAGCGTCCTAAATTTTTTTGCTACTTTTAAATCTTTCTCTGGGGCTATGACGCTCGGGAAAGTCCGGAAGCACGAAGTTATTCGATGCAGGCTTCTGATTGGCTGCTTAGTATGCAAATTACCGAAAGAAAATCTTTCGTTTTTTTATTTTTTCTTGAAAAAGTTGTCAGCTACCCGGGCAGACGTTATTTCAGACACCGATTGATATTAATAAAGGCTAAAATTATCTGGTGCATGTGTGAAGGGGTATGAACTGAATACCCATCATCAAAGACATGCCTCTGGCTGATGCCTCTGTGAAGATTCAAACACAGATTCTATGGTTATGAGACATACATTAATCACAAGACACGGTGGCTTCATTTACTTTGCCAAATTGATTTGTTCTGTTTTGTATTATAAACGAACAGGGCATTGTGCGAAGATGCTGTTATAAGAGTCACACCAACTTAAATTGAATGGCCTCTCTATGGTTATATTTTTTTCCAAAGGCTTGACAAAAGCCAAAAGCCTGAAGACTTTCTTAAAATATTACATTGCTTTCCACTAAAGGCCTTAAGATAAGGGAATGATAATAAACAGGCAGTAGAATTTTCATTTTTTTTTGCTGTGGGGCTTTCAGCTAGTAAAACACAGCTGCAGATCTGGCTTTGAAAACGGCAGCTGTCATGCTCCAATAACATTATCAATGGTAACGCTGCATCAGGCTGCATGAAGTAATGGAAATATGTGACTGTGTCCTACAATGGCAAAATTTCCATCGACCATCATGTGGTGTCGATTTCCTACTAGTACATCAGTGGAAAAAAACATTGGAAACAACAACAGCTGACTTTTGTAGTTTTAGTCCATAAGTGATAAAAACGTAGTAGCTTGTGATGCAAATTAGTTAGGAACCGGGAAGTGGGGGAATATATAAGAATATTTGTGATGGTAACATATTCTTGCTTGTAGTTAAAGCAGGAAAAACTATGTCCACAATAATTCATTGTTATTCATTTCAATTACATTCATTACATTTGTGTTTCAATCTAGTGAGAAAGGATGTTGTGTCGCTGTAAACATTTCCCCTGGCTTAGCATTCTCTCATGTAGCCGTATTCTTGCACCTCTTTCAGGTAGAATTGCTTCATGTAACAAAGAGGGTACAGAAAGTATTTAAGAATGAATGACTGTGTCTTTGTGTTGTCATATTATTTGTTATTTAGTTTGTTTTGTTCTTTTGACTTCAAGATGGTGCCAGCAGCTCTTGTATGTTGTTTTTCTACTTCTTTCTTTCCTTTCCTCTTCCTTTCATCACTTTGCTGTGAAATGTAAATTTCTCCACTGCAAGATTAATAAAGCTAAATCCAATCCAATATACTGAGTTAGAACGATTTAAAAACATGCAGTCACAAATTGTGACATGGTCAAGGCAGAGACACGCTCCTTTATGGAGACAATTGTCACGTTTTGCAAGGTGATGATGGTGGTAAACCCCAAAAAAAGCAGACAGGAGGGAGCAGCAGGGTGTAATTGACAAATTGTATTAAATAAAGTCAGCGGGAACTAAATCTGACAGGCAAACACATACAATGATGCGACAACGAATGGTCGTGCCGGGAGTCCGTTTAACTGCCACTGATTGGAACGACCAACACCTGTGCAGGTGCAGGCGGGGCCGATAGCGCCACCCGTTGGTCGCCAACAAGATCGTGACAACAATAGAAACAATTTTGGACAAATTAGACTTTGCTCCGCATTGGTCAGAATGATACTCCATGGCGATGTCTCAATCTTCCCAGCGTTTGTGAAATAGTTTGAATAAATGTATGCAGTCTTCTGGTAGTTATTGCAAGTAACATTCCAATATGGCAACTATTAATTAATTAAACTATTCATGCACCATGATGAGAACATATAAACCAGTGGTTCTTAATCTTGTTGGAGGCACTGTCATGATCTGGTTGGCGACGAACGGGTGGCACTGTCGGCCCCTCCTGCACCTGCCCAGGTGCTGGTCGTCCCGATTAGTGGCGGACTGCCACGTTCGGATTGGCGACCAACGGGTAGCGACGTCAGCCCTGCCTGCAGTCTCGCAGGTGCTGGTCGTTTTAATCACTTAAAAGGACACCCGGCACGACCATCGGGTGTCGGTTCATTGTTTGCTGCATGTTTGTTGCATGCATTGTGTATGCTGTGCATGTGTTTGTTTAACCTTGGCGGACTTTTACACTTGGTCTTCTTTTGATACTTTGTATTTTTTCTGTTCAGACGATTTTGATGTTTTACATTTTGTTCCTGCTGAACTTTATTTTAATACAATTTGTCAAACAACCTCTTGCTCCCTCCTGCCTGCTTTTTGGGATCCGCACCCGCCATCACCACCTCGCAAAACGTGACAGGCACCGAACCCCACCAGTTTAATATTCCCATTCACCGAACCCTTCTTTCATAGACTGCACCCACTAACTGCAGACGAGACTGAGGGGTGGACCTCTGGAAAAGGACCCACCACCCTGAGGATCAACAAACCCAGATCAACAAAGGATCAACAAACCCAGAGGGTTCAATCGAACCTAGATTAAGAACCACTGATATAAACTGATAACATGACAAACTGTCCACTGTAGTACATGCTGTTCCTGAAAGGATAGAAGATAAATGGACTGGGTGAAGGTCCCCACAGTGCTTTCTAGTCCTCTCGCACTGAGGTAGCAGATTGTCCAATTGATCGGCAAAATGATTATAGGGAAGATGTCATATTAAGTAGTCATTTGGACAGCTCTGGGGCAATTGTGCTTTTTTTGCGCCTGTACTGGACAGCATCTTCACAGCCCCTTTTTGTTCAGCGGAAAGGTCGATGCTGTTGCACGGTCTGCAGCTGGAAGGATGCATGGCTTGAGGAGCCAAACGAACCAAAACTCATTACAGGTTTCAAAATCTAGATTGTTGTGGTTTAAGACTTTTCCAAGGAGTTCTAAAAATACGCGAGGGGAAAATGGCGGTCTATCTCAGTGACTTGAACGCAATGGCAGTATAAAAGAGGTGCAAACTAGGACAAACCATGAGCTGTTCCTTAATGTGACAAACAATCACAAGTTCCACATTTAAGAGAGAAGGAGCGCCGATGCATATGTGGAACTGTGGCGGCTTGGAATTGAAGCGGATTTATGTGGGGACAGGAGATGTGAGACAATCTCTTTTCGTCGATGGATGCTACAGCTGCATGTTTGCTTTCAACATTTAGCTTGTAGTAGACGTGCACATTGCACCATGACGTCCCCGATCCACTGCTGAAAAGGACGCTTTGATCCTCTCCTCTTTCATCCATAACTGATTCATATTACAAAGTGGGAACAGCATGTGCTGAAGAATGAATGACTCTGTCTTTGTGTTATTCACGTTATTTGTTATTCAGTTGCTTTTTTTTTTACTTCGAGAGGACGCCGTGAGAGTGGCTGCCTTTCCAGCAGCTCCTGTATTTTGTTTTCTACTTCTTTCTTTCCTTTCATCTTTCTTTCATAACTTTTCTGCTGTGAAATGTAATTTTCTCCACTGCGAGACGAATAAAGGTACATCCAATCCATTATTAGATTAGATTAGATTAGAATAGGTTAGATGAGATTAGATTAGCCTTTATTAGTCTCACGGTGGATAAATTTACATTTCACAGCAGAAAAAAGTTAAGAAAGGAAGAGGAAAAAAATTAAAAAATAAAATAGTAAATAAAGGCTGTCAAGGCGACCACTCTCGTGGCACTATCATGAAGTCAAAACAACAAGGCAAGAGACGAGAAAATACAATTTTAAACTCAGACTTACAAAGCTCCAGTGTATCCTGGTGAGCACTTGCATTCTCCAGTCAAGTGGTGACAAGTTGCCCCATTTTGGCACTGGCACTTCTGCTGACATCCATGACCATAGGCGCCCACCTCACACACTTCCTCACAACGCCATCCTCTGTATCCGGGACCACAGATGCAGGCTCCAGTGATGGGGTTACACAGAGCTTTGTTCTTGCACTGACATCTGTTGCTGCAGTGGGGGCCCCAGTGACCACCGTCACAAGCTGTAGAAGAAGAAAAAAAGATAAACACGACAGGTTTAGATTGCAACATTTTATCTGTCCATTTTATAGTTTCAGTTACAGTTTCTCTCTCACTATTGACAATTTGACCGTTTGTCCCTCCCATCAGGTCAAAAGCCTAGGTGTCTTTCGTCCTTGACAGCACACTATCTCTGCGTACTTCCACCTACGCAATATCAATCGTCTTCACCCGTCTCTCACCACTCAGACCACTGCTGTCCTTGTTCATAGTCTTGTCACCTCCCGGATTGCCTATTGCAATTCACTTCTCCTTGGTGTCCCTCAGAAACTTCTCCACAAACTTCAACTAGTCCAGAATTCCTCAGCCCGCATCATCACCAGAACCTCATCCTTTCACCACATCAACCCCGTCCTCCAAGAGCTCCACTGGCTCCCGGTCAAATATGGAATCAGCTTTAAAATTCTTCTTTATACATTTAAAGCTATCCATAACCTTGCCCCCCATACCAATCTGACCTTATTCAAATTTCCCTCTCGTTCAATCAAATCCTCTTCCTCCCCCCACCTCTGTGTGCTGCCCCCTGTCTGTCTCAGCACGATGGGGGACAGAGCTTCCAGCTGCCATGCCCCCAAACTTTGGAACTCACTTCCTCCCAACATTCGTAACATCGATTCTCTTCCCACCTTCAAATACCATCTCAAAACCCACCTATTACAAATTGCATTTTCTGTGTCGCTCTATTTATAATTTTATTTTATTTATTGTGTTCTATTAATTATTGTATTTTATTTATCATTGTATCTATGCTTGTCTGTGACTGTAAAGTGTCCTTGAGAGCTTTGAAAGGCGCTTGAAATAATAGGTATTTTTTATTATTATTATTATTATTATTATTAAGTCTGCCAACTCTGGACCCCTTATGAAACCGTTATGAAACCTGGATTAAGGAAAGAAATTTTCACAGGGAAAATGTGCATACTGCTTTTCATAAAACGTATGCCTGTTGTATTTTAGTATTTGACTTTTTTTCCTCCGCGAAAGACAGTTCACAAGGAGTTGGAATAGGGGTGGAAGAAGTAGAGAACGGGGATGCATCTATTTAGTGATTACACAGTCTACCAATCATGGTAGACTGTGACATACACTCAGATAAAACAGTTTTTTACTGATATAGAAGGTTCACAGGGAGTGGGGAAAAAACACTTCCATCGTTCCATCGCTTGCCTAAACTGTTTCAAAGGTGTATTCTTTTCTAGAGAGTTAATGACAACACAATCTTATGGTAATTCTATGGTATACATCATACAGTTCACAGAGGGCAGACAATTTTCTGCTATTATTCCTGGTCCCCTTTGGACCGAGGATCCCCATTTCCTGTTACTTGTCCCTAAATTGCTGCTCAGGAATATTTCAAGGTCTGCTGACCTGAAAAACACTGTAAATACATCAGATCCCTTTAGAAAATTACAGGCCTGGTTCAAATGGACTACACCGTGGCTGCTTATTGGAAAACTGCCAACAAAATGGAACGGGAACCTCACTTACTGTAAAACACTTCCAATCAAAACTTTGAAGACCCATTTCTGTCCTGGCGAAAGCAAAAGTTGCACTCAACCAGAAGTCACTTCATATTCTGCGCTGTAACCATGTTTAAATGACTGTTTAGAAGTCTGGGGAAACTGTTTACAAACCAGCCTTATACCACTGGTAACACTGAAAAAATGAATAATAAGGGATTCTTGTATACTGTTTAGTAAAATGAGTGAAGGAAGTATATTATGTTATTAGGTCAGTGTTGAAATGCTCTGAAAAGAAAATTAAGGTGAACTACTGTATGTTACGTACGGCCCAGTATATTGCGCCTAATACCAATGGAAAAAAACATGTTATGATAAATAAAAACATATTATTTTCCATTTGACACTTATAGTCAGATTTTTGGAAGTGTGAACTTACAAAAAGTTTTTCAGTTCTAACATCTAACATGACACAGTTCTTATTCATGGATGAACAAGGTGGCTGTTAAAATACTGATGCTGTTTTTTTTTCCAGAGTCATCATACTTGTATTGTAAAATGCCTTTAAATTATTTGGAACCCTTGCCCAGTAACTGGAACCAAATTTGTTTTGTCTATTGCAGTGCTAATTGCAACACTTGACTCTATTTGTCACAGAGTGGAGAGTTGCTGAAACGCTAAACGACTCACTACATACACATTTGCATGAACGCCCATCATTCAGCAGTGTTACTTGAAAATGGACAGCTGTTAGCAACTAAACTTCAAATAACCATCTGTTCAGTTTTTTGTTTTTTTGTGAAACAAAATTCAAAGTATAGAATGTCACAAATGTAGTATTGGAATCATGAACCCCAAAGTCATGTTTCCATCTTGCATGCAGACGTTTTTCAAAATAAGATATTTTTCAAAATAAGAAATACAACAAAATTACGTTGATGAACTTCTGTCATGGGAGTATTTTACTCCTGTCACTTTTCAAAAAAAAAAAAATCACCGATGGAGCCAGGCTTGGAAAACGTTTTTCGTACACCAAGATGTTACTTTGCTCGCAGTTGTTCTTTAGAAGTAGTTATTTTTTTGGAAAAAAATTAATTGCCAAGTTAACTACTAAACCTTTTGCTGTGTCCTGTATATATAAATATATGCACAATTAGTTTTTTTCACCATTACGTCTTTGAACATTGTGGTCTCAGCAACTCGGTTTACATGCAGTCAGTAACACTTTCAAAGGTGGACTAGCTATATTCAAACATTAATACCACTTTATTGATAAAAAAAGATTGACATATCGACGTTCGTTGATGGCTTGATGGAATGGATAGCTTTTTGCATAAATTGTCTCAAGGAGCTCTGGGTTGTACATCTTAGAAGTTGTGATATTGCAACAGCAACAGATGCAGGCAGACACACTCGAAACGTCATTAATAGCTGGTTTGTTTTTTGCTTGTATGTTCTCTTCGAATTGTAACGGTGGCTTGTGCGGGTTATTTGTGGAGCCTGATTGATGGGATATTTTAACCTTGCAGTCTACACTCTGCCTTTGAACTATCAATAAAGTTGAAACAAGTCCAAATTTCACTGTTTTCTATCCATTTTCTCACCATTTCACTTTTGTTTTTTTTTCACTTGTGTTTTTTTGTTTCAAGCTCTGTCGTCTCCCTTTCGTGTGTGTGTATGTGTGTGTGTGAGTCTGTTTCTGTAACCCCTGCACCCGTGTGTGTCTTGCTGTGTATGTCCCCTCCCTCTTCTACCACGGATCTTGACCAATCACGTGCGGCTTTTGATCAAATAACATCTATTTGCATCACAATGTTGTTCAATTGATCCAATTGATTACCACCTACATAGAAGTAGCTGTCTGCGCCGACATCTGAACGGATTAATGCGAATGATTCAGGAATTTGAATTTTTACCTTACGCGACAGGTGTTAAACTCAACGCACAGGGGCCAGACCTGGCACACGACAACATTTTGTGTGGCCATGAAAGAAAATCACAGATGTCAAATTCAATAACATTTACTGAAATCTGGACCAAAATTTAAAAATCTCATACATAATAAATAGGTATTGTAAGACATTTATTGTGACAAAACACACCATTGCGATCATTGAAATAATAGTTGGATCTACCTTTTTTTTTTTACTTCTTTAGATGCTTTCACAGTACTTGTCACGATCTGGTTGCTGACCAACGAGTGGCGCTGTCGGCCGCGCCTGCACTTGCGCAGGTGTTGGTCATTCCAATCAATCAGTGGCAGTTAAAAGGAATCCCGGCACGACCATTCTTTGTCGGGTCATTGTATGTGTTTGCTTCACCCTGTCAGATTTTGTTCCTGCTGACTTTATTGAATACAATTTGAAAATGAAACCCTGCTGCTCCCTCCTGCCTGCTTTTTTGGGATCCACCACCATCACTACCATGCAAACCTTGACGGTCCTAACAGCCCTTTGAGGAAAACTGTAACTTCAATGTGCGCCTACGATATTTGAACCTGAAACATAGTCAGTCACATCACTTGATGTCAGTAATCTTATTTGACTGCTCTTTCAGAACATTCTTAATAGATTGTTTTATTACATAGTAGTAGTGAGACAAACCTAGCACTGGCATTATAAATTATATTATTTTTAGAATACGGTTAAGTCCAAAAAAAGATGTTTTGTTCCTCAATTTTTACACATTAAGATCGTGTCTGTGACAGTATTCAGACAGTCCAAGTCTAGTGAAGTCCAGAGAAGCCCTTAGGACGGACTCAACAATGCTCTCTTTTATGACATACTGAAAATGAAGACAAAAGGGGCTCCCTCAGCGTATACAGTATGGCTCCAAAGCTCTGTATGGAAACAAACAAACAAACATCTTTCTACAAAGCTTTCAGCAAACCAAACATCTGCAATGCGGCCATTAAATGTCAAATGCAACTGGCATAAAGTGCTGTGGAAATGGACCCTGAATTTGAGGGGTCACTGGGGTAAGGGGTTATCTGTTCGATTCAGTTACATATGTTATTTCTTGGGGTAGCTAAAAAAAACTTTAAGACTATTGGTGTGTACTTCTTTCATGACCCGTCAATGAAGAAACGAACGTTGTAAATAGATGTTAAATAATGGGTTGGAAATTAACATTCGCATTACCATTTATGAGTAAATGCCCCAAAATAGGGGCTTTCCAAAAGACAACTCTGTGGTGTAAAGGAGAGATGTGTATACAAATTGTAAGAACTGAGTGAAATACAGCGCAAGTCGGAAATAGGTGACCACTCAATGTAATACTGTTAATAATAATAATAAGAAGAAACGTCAGCACAACACTAAGTATTATTAGTTTTGGAATGGCTTGGCGACATCAGAAGCTAACTGAATCTTACATAATAACAAGTTTTCATTCCAAAAACTCCGGTGATCAAACACAGTACTTTCTTTGCCGGTTACTTAACACAATGTTGCGATACAATTCACTAGCGAAAACTCAATGACGATAGTTTGGCGTTTCCAATGCAGTTTGCAACTTTAGACATTACACAGGAAAGGCAACACTGAAATGCGGTTTGTGTAAAATACATATTCACTTTTACACAAATGGTGTGTCAAAGTGTTGTGGGGAATCAGCAAAACCGTTACTAGGAAGATCCAAAATGTTTCTGCTCTCGCTGTGCTTCACAGAACTTAAGACTCTCACAAACAAAGATATGTCACTTCACAGACAGCAACAGCTGGATGACTTACTACTGGAGCAATTGGCACCCCCCCATCCAGGCTCACACTGGCAGGTGTTGGGGGCCATACAGCGGCCATGAACACAGCTCTCTTCACAATGAGCTGGAGAGGGAGAGAAGTGGATGTAAGGCAAGCAGAAATGGACAATATCGACCACCCAGCCATTCTCTTTTCAATCGGTGAACATTTCTTAACTTATTAAAGTAAAGAATTGGCCTCACTGTCCTAATGTGTTAAAACATACACAGTACAGTGATACATTGGCTTACTAACTTAATTGTTTCCCAGAAAGTCTGTAAAGTGTGTATTTCAAACATTCATTTCCCATAGGAAACCATTAAAATGAGAATAATCAGTTCCCAGGTCCAGATAAAACATAATTGTCAACTAAATAAGCCTTAAAACTACACACAATATACCTTATTTTATGTATAATAAATGTGATATGGTATTGTAATTAAAGTAATAAACTGTACTGTAGAATAAAGTTGTTTTATTTACCTTTATGTTGGTCGTTGATGGCTTGATGGAATGGATAGCTTTTTGCAGAAAGTGTCTCAAGGAGCTCTGCGTTGTACATCTTAGAAGTTGTGATATTGCAACAGGAACAGATGCAGGCAGACACACTCGAAACTTCATTAATAGCTGGTTCCCTTGCTTGTATGTTCTCTTCAAATTGTACAGATGGCTTGTGCGGGTTATTTGTGTCGCCTGATTGATGGGATATTTTAACCTTGCAGTCTACACTCTGCCTTTGAACTATCAATAAAGTTGAAACGAGTCCAAATTTAACTGTGTTTTCTATCCATTTTCTCACCATTCCACTTTTGTCTTTTGTTTTTTTGTTTCAAGCTCTGTCGTCTCCCTTTCGTGTGTGTGTGCACGTGTGTTTCTGTTTCTGTAACCCCTGCCCCCGCTCACTGCTGCGTGTGTCCCCTTCCTCCTTTCCCACGGATCTTGACCAATCATGTGCGGCTTTAACCGAAGACTGGGGGCGGGGAATAGAGGGAAAAAAAGCGGGCTGCCATTTCAGGAGCTCCAGGAACCGGCTTCGTGAACGACACATCACTCATTGTGGTGTCCGTGTGTTTCCCAAAAAATAGTTCGTATGCCAAGATTGTATTCTTGCGAATTTAACGTTCGTGACGCAAAAATTTCATTAGCTAAAGCGTTCGTAAGCCAAGGTATCACTGTATAATCATTTTGGTATGTTACAATGTTGATAATGATTCACGATTTTTTTGTATCAGCCTTTTCTTTTTATTATGCAAAGGTTTGCATTTCATAGGTTTATGGTGACATTTTTGGTGGGGGTGATTTGACTGCATCTTAATCATCAATCCAGATACAGTGAAACTCCTCTATCAACAAAATCATATTTGCATAAAGACTTTTCAAAACAGGGGACTTTTCACAATAGCAAATTTTATCTCAGACACATACACACACACACGTGCATGCACACACAAACTCACTCACACACACGCAGACACACGCACACACACTCACACAAAAAAAAACTATATATGTGTCTCTTTACTGTCATTGAAACATTGCATTAACTCATTCACTGCCAGACGATGTGCAAAAATCTGTCAAGCCCGTTCTCCTAACAAGGAAATGGCAGCTGACATTTTTTTTCAGAAATTAATGTTTGGGAAACACACTTTTCGCCTTACACACTCTGTCTGGGAACCAATTAATTTCATAAGCCAAGGTATCACTGTACTTGCATGTGTACTCTGCTCCATACCAATTATAGTGTCCCGGCCATGAGTTGCACAATGCTAATGTTTTATCATGGCGAAGTGACCGATCAGTGAATGCAACGTGTCGACTCTCCAATCTAAAATAAGAATGAACTGTGGTGTTTTGTAGTTGGAATGGCTGCTGGAATCTGTACAAATAGAAGAAAAGGCATTCAAACTGGGTGAGATATTTTCTTTTTCGAATAAGAAACGGCTGCTCTGTAAAACATGCACCAAAGTGAAAGTGGTAAGTGAATTTTCCTATGGAGTAAATAAATAGAAGTTGGACAACCTCAAGCGACATATTGGGCAGAAAAAAAGTAATTTAAATAACGTTTGAAGTACACAGATTCAAGACGGGAAATGAGGTTGGTACAATATTGCAGGAGGACCCAAACGACTAGATGGGGAAAAAAACGTCAGTCACAAAGAAATAAAAAAAATCTGACCTCCAGCAAGTTAAATTTCAAATTCACTGTATTTTACTTGCGTTAAAAATGAATGCACCAAATATTGGATTGGTGTTGAATCGATTGCTTCTCAATCTGTTATAATATTGCATTATGTTAAAAAAAAAAGCTTAGAGTAACAATACAACGTTGCAGAGTAGTTTCACGGTCAGGCAAACCTTATACAGCTTTAAATCTGATACTCACGAACACAAATATCGCCGTTTTCAAAAAAGCCTGGACAGCACTGGGACTTCCTACGGTACATCGTCTTCTCTCCTCTACGATACGCAATCCGGTAGCTTACCCTTCACACAGACAGGAAGTCAGGTCATCCAATAAGATTCAACTCATTCAATGCCGGACGTGCAAGCATGTGTCCACACCATTGCCAGGGTTTTTGTCATTGTCACTCAAATTCCAAGACCCACAGAACCTTGAGTTTTAGGACTACATAAATATTCAATGCAGTGTAATAAACCTTAGACTCTCTTTTTTTCATCAGAAAAACTGAGTTAAGAATAATACATTTTATTTCTAAGCGCCTTTCAAAACTCTCAAGGACACTTTACAGTCACGGAGTTAATTCCTAAATTACGTATATGGCACTGGAGTTATATGAGCTTGAAATGAGGGTGGCTGGCCAATCATTGTGTGTTGTGAAAAATCATGTATATTGAATGTTTATCTATGTTTTTATGGACATATTTGAATTTGGAAAATTAATTGTCAACACATTGTATTGGCCATCAATCATAAGCGGACATTCAGCAATTGCATACAGGCATTCATTGAAAGGTTAGAAATGGAAAATGTGAGTTTTCACAATTACAGTAAAGTCTCGTTATATCGATATCGGTTATATCGATAGTACTGCTTATTACGATACTATTTCTATGAATGCAAGGAGAAAATTTACATGCCGCACGATCGGATATATCGATAGTCCGGTTATATCGATATTTTTTCCGACTCCCGAAAATATCGATATAACGACACTTTACTGTATATCTGAATGAAAAGACAGTAACTTTGCATCAACATACCTAAAACTCAAAATGTGAAGTGATTTGTTCTGAATAACAAATGCAATCTGAATCTGCATTCCAGTTTCCTTTTTTTATTGCAGTTGCTTGGTGTTGACATATTCACATGATAAACACTAATTTCGGTTACTCGAAATTTATATGTAAAGATAATCCAACCAAAAATCAGATATAGGCACAAAAATGGAATTGTTCAAATGGAATTGGAAATTTTATCGATGGCACGGTACCATTTCCTGATTTTTGTACTTCCATACCCGCACAGAGACGTCTCTATGCAAGATGTGTATATGCCATATTTAAAGGGAATAGCAGAAGCTGCTTTGATTGGTGGTGAATCAAGTAGGCTGTGTTAGCGTCCATATCTGCGTCATGAATAACATTTTTCCGCGCAGAGTCATTATACGCCCCACACCAGGTTTAAATCGGTCATAAATATAGAAGTAAGAATCTTGACAGCTGTAAATGTTCTAAGGGCAAGAAAAGGAAATGAGAATAAAGTAAAAACAGCAGGAACTATTGAAGAAAATTATGTGATCCTCACCTGTGTCTGGTGCACTTGAACCAGTTGAGGATGTCTGTGCAGCTGGTGTAATAAATTTGGTCAAAAGGATGGGCGTATGACTCCTGAACTGTCACTGAATATCTGAAACCACAAAAAGAACAGGAGACCAGGCAATGAATGAGTGGTCCATTAATGAGAAGGTTTCTTCAGCCGTCATCTGTACTACTTTGAAGGTGTCGGACGTTTCGCTTGTTATCCAAGAGGCTTCGTCAGCGAACTGAAATTTACTGGTAGTTTTGACCCTATGTATAGATATCCCTACCGTCCAGACGTGGTGGTGCCAGACTCTGCTATAATAGGTCCCTGCCCTCAGCTTGGGGGGAGCAGAGGACTATTCACTGAGGCTACCCTGATTACTCCTTTGTCCTGACTGATAATGGGGTCTACGACTGGCCTGATTGCCCCATTTGCACTGGTATCACCTCATCTGCATAATTAAGCCTATGTTGCCTAAGAAGTATTTTGTATGAACGATCCAAATTGAACCTCACCCCACCATGGCGATTTAGTGAAGAGTTTTGCTGTTTTCTGAAAATAGCTTCTTTTCCATCCCCTTTCGAACAATCTATGTTCTTTCGCTAAGATTTTAACCTCATTGTCGTCAAATGAGTGGTTGCTAGCCTTTAGGTGCCTATGTACTGCAGATTGAGGCCCACTAGTATTATCCCTGCGATGGATTGCTCTTTACAATTTTCATTTTTACAATGTATTGAATAAACTTCAATACGTTGTAAAAATGTACTGAATAAACTTCAATACATTGTAAAAATCTATTGATTAAAATTCATCCAAGAAGCTTCGTCAGCGAACTGAAGAAACCTTTTCATTGATAGACCACTCCTGTACGACTGAGAGCTTTCCACATGTATTATTAGTATTATTATTATTAGTAGTAGTCGTAGTAGTAGTAGTTGTATTTTAGCAATTACAATTTGCAGTGTAACCACATCCACTAAACGTATATAAAATTAGCAGACAAACCTCTCCCAGTGGCTGCAGACATTTGGATCTTCCAGATTGAGTGAGGAATTGAAACAAGGCAGGAAAAAAAAGGCCACAGCTAACAAAACTGTCCCGTAGCAATGTAGAGGCATGGCCATCTCACTCAGAACCCGACCTTGACATAAAGAACACATCAGTTAACATTGTACCAGTTGAATTGTCTCATGAAAATCAAGTAGACAAACATAGCACACACTATGAAAACACGTTTGTTTCCGGTGGATTCACATATTGTAAATGTAACAGCATCAATGTTCCCTCAAAAGCTGCACGACTGCTCTGCGATCGCACCCTTTTAGTGCACAAGAAAACCTATCCACCGTCGTGAATACACTGCAAATGAATTAGATATACAGTAATGTCTGAAATAACGTCTGCCCGGATGCCCGGGGCATGCAACTTTTACGTGCGGGCGTACAACTTACAAAACGTCTCCGCCCGGGTGGCCGACAACTTTTTCATGCAAACAAAAAAAACAGAAAGATTTTTTCAATAAAGCAAACGTTTGGACAAAAATTTCGAAATCTTTGTTCGGTTCGGAAATTTCTGAATTACGGTTCGTTTGTCAATTTGCATACTCGGCACTGCGGCCAATCAGAAGCCTGCTTAGTGCTTCCAGACTTTCCCGAGCGTTATAAAGGTCGTGCATTTGCATATCATTTTCCAGAGTAGATGCACAGACTTCAGCCCCAGAAGAAAGATACAAAAGAAGCTAACAAAATGACGCTACAAAACGTAAACATACATCATCCCGTAACTGTAAAGTGTGCTTGAAAGTTTTGAAAGGCGCTTAGAAATTAATGTCATTATTATTATTATTATTATTATTATTATTATTATTAAAAAGCATTGTGGAAAGATGAGTTCACGTGGCTTGTAGCAGACGACGCAACACAAACATTGCATTGTGCAATATGACGAACAGTGTATGGACAAACGACAATTGGAGCAAAATCATCAGCAAGGGATATTTCCGATAAATTAAACAAGAAAGCAGTTGTGGTAGGTACATCCTTAATAAAAAAAAAAAAAAACATTTATACTTTGCAACAATGTTTTTTTTTTTGCGATTAGTCGTCTTATTGTGTTTCAAGTTGTGAAAAATGGGGCAGGCAACTTTATCCGGGCAGGCAACTTTTCAGAGTTGTCCGCCCTGGTGTCCGCTAACTTTTTGACATGAGTTTCAGACACTGTACACATCATTTTTTGTCTAAATGAATTTGCAGTGTAATGTATTGACTGACCAGTCAATCACACAATATGATGCACCAACTTACTTCCAGTGGGATACCTGTATATATTTTTCCAGGGTAAATATTCACATTATTTGTTTTTCCCAAATCTTAGTTGTGTTATCAACATTTTGAACGTTTTAATACACAATATAGTGGGAAAGTGTGCTTGTAATGTGTTTTCACATGCAATTTTGGGGAGCAGCAGATCCCATCTTCTCTTGTTTCAAAAGGCTGAAGAGGCACAGCTGCAGTCATCAATGTTAAAATCCACCCCGTCTCCGCAATCCCTCGCTAAGACAACTGCGTTATTGCATAAACAGAGACTATGAGGTCCGTGTGAAAGGGGGCGGATTCCCCAAAAGGAGCAGACAGTTTATCTGTGTGATCGATGTTGATGCAGCATTCCAAGTAGTCTGACACTGATGCCTCCACATCTCAGGTGCAACGGGCTGATGGGAACTGAGGACGAGGGTTCTATACAGTGACACCTTGGCTTATGAACTTAATTGGTTCCCAGACAGAGTGTGTAAGGCGAAAAGTGTGTATCCCAAATATTAATTCCCATAGGAAACCATTAAAATGAGAATAATCTGTTTCCAGGTCCCCATAAAACATAATTTTCTACTTTCTAATTTTTTTTAAGCCTTAAAGGACAACCGACGTCTCCGGACAAGTTGTGTCCATAATTTGTAAAATGGCTTCAAATGACTTCTACTGAGCGTATTTTACAAATATTCCACCGCATATAGCTATATTTTACGTTTTAAGACTCGCGCTGAATATTCCGGAAGTGTTGTTTTCGAGTTGGTGACGATTCCTCACCCTACGTCACTGAAGGAACACCCCTGACCGAAAAAAGGACACATTGTAGCAGTCCTTCCATCACGTCAATGTATTTTGCTGTACTTGTTTGGTCTGAAAACTTTGTGTTGCACCAAAAAGAGGCAAAAGATGGCGACAAAGCTCCCTGTAAGGAATTAATCAGCCTGTGGAAACGGGCTGATTAATTCCTTACACGGCTTTGTCGCCATGTTCTGCCTTTTTTGGGTGCGACATTTCCCACCCCTGGTGCCTCAAAATGACGCGGAATAAATGATTTAATCGATTGCAAACATGTATACTTTCTTCTTCAGAACTATTTGAATCATATTCATAACTCTATGAGTAACAAGAAAGCATATTCTCCGAATCTGAAGCCATTGGTTTGATTCTTGAGACATCAGAAAAACATTTTATAGCATCTAAAATACCCAAAACACGCAGTATGATATTTTTAGTCAAATGCAAAACGCCAATAAAAATGACTTAAAGTGTCCAAAATCTGCAAAAGATTGAGCTGCGCATTTTCAGAAAGTCCCGCCCCCAGTTCATGACGTCACGCCAAGACGTCTTGCATTGCTGGAGAATCAAAACAATATAGCTATATGCGGTGGAATCTTTGTAAAATACGCTCAGTAGATGTCATTTGAAGCCATTTTACAAATTATGGACACAACTTGTCCGGAGACATCGGTTGTCCGTTTCGTATTGCATTATCACTTGCCGTCTCAAAACCCACCTATTTAAAATGGCATTTTCTGTATAGCTTTATCTCGTTTCTATTTATAATTGTACTTTATTTATTATTGCATCCATGCTTGCCTGTCTGTGACTGTAAACTGTCGTTAAGAGCTTTGAAAGGCGCTTGAAATAAAATGTATTATTATTATTATATTTAAGTTTCATGGTTTTCAGGCTGCCATTTTCAGCTTGTTGTTGGTGCCCGAATTAGTGTTCTCTGTCACACCGAGTTAATTGTTGGTGAGTCAAGTGGTTTCTCCTAACGTTTCTCGTGTTTTGACACTTTGAATAGCTTGTTTACTTTTTGGTTACTTTGAGATTAAATTGTTTTTGACCAGTCACTCCTCATCCGTAGCGGGGTGTGACAACAAATAACTTTCCCTACTGGTGTATACAGTAGGATTTCGAGATACAAGTAGATTCAATTCACAGTAAACAGCTTCTATGACGGCAATCGGTTATCATTTTTAAAGTGAAACTTTTCTGAACATCCTCCTCGTCCACTCAATGTATAAAGCAGTTTTAGTCCAAACAATGTGTACTAAATATTGGGGGCCCAGACATTCAAATTTGGGATGAAACTTCACCTCTATCAAATAGAAATTACAACATATCAAGTTATAATTTAAATCCATTACACTTAACAAAAACACATTTCAGCACTCCACCTTGGGCTGGGGACACCACTTGTATTGTAAAGTGTCCTTGGGTGTTTTGAAAGGCGCTTGAAATTAAATGTATTATTATTAATATTCTTATACAAAACATTTGGCGTTATGACCAAAATGAGCAGTGGGACAAATGCTGATCACTCTGATAACCACAATTACACATATTGGCACAATTGTTTTTACCTTAACTTGTATGTCTTGTAAATAAGAGTGAGGGAAGATTTTCATCTGATAAAAGGCTGGCCAGAGCATTTTATTTTCTTTAACAAATTATACGCTTTTTGGGTGGGAATAAGAAACTGATTGGTTTGGTTAATTGTGTCCTGTAATTTGGATTTATGACAACTGTTCCGGCCAAATGTAAATTAAAAGTGGAGTACTTTATATGACAGTTTTAAGTTGCTGCTTCAGGTTTACAGATTTTAAAAAACAGAAGGAAGGCAAAGACAAAAATGAATTGCACTTTAGAATAAGTAACTGTAAAACGACAAAATGGTGCAAAAACATAACAGACAAAACTATGTTTTCAATATTTTACAATTGCAGCCATGCGAGCCGAATGTGTGCATAATATGCCCCGCCACGTGTTGGTGTTTCGCAGAGATGTTTTATTTTATTTTTTTTGCTGTAAAACAACCACTGACCGATTCATGGATAGATCACAACAAACTATTTGGCATGACACGTTTGGAACTAACATAAAACATTTTTACAAAGTTGAATAACTCAATGTCATTTGGGAAAGAGTCGAAAAACAAATTAAAATAGAAAGAAATAAAATTACCTTCTCTATGAAAGAATAGCGATCATGTCCAGCCAGATGAGTTCGTGTTTTAATGACAACGGGGGTGTCCTCCCTCCATGAAACAAAACAAAAAAAGATGTTTCTCTAATACACGAGAATAAAAGATGAGGCTATCAAAAAGGCGATTTCAAAACACTCCCTTGGATGCGAACAGTAAGCGTCTCCGCACTAAAAACACTTTCACGCTGTTTGTCTGACGTCACTGGCTTCTTCGCCTTGCCATCTGCCTCTGGGAAAATAAAGTTGTTGTGCGTCCAGGCGCTCCTATGCCCAAAGTTACCCCCCCCCCCCAAATAATAATAATAATAATAATAACCTACATTACTGCGTCGTAAATCTGTGTAGTTTGCAAGCCACCTGCAGTTTACTTTAGAAAAGTACAGTATTTTGTTTATTTGAATAAAATAATATGCTCGTGTGCATAACTGTCAAGTTGTGCGGTTTTTGCATAATTTGTACAAGTAAGCACTGACTTTTAAAGGGTAAATGTTTGATAACGATCCATGAACTATGTGTGTGCGTAATTGTGTGCGTGCCTCGACTGGGATCAAAACCTTATCATTACGAGGCACTTTGCGCGTCTCGATGACCCTGAAATCTACCTCAGCCGGAGCTCGTACTCCTAGCAGGGTCACCTAAGCTGAACAGGTCGAAGGGTAGAGGCCTGGCAACGACTGATCCCAAACCCGCACCCGGGGGCGGGCATAGGCGGAATCCAGTCCCCTGCAACTTCTGCCAGAAGAAGGTCGTCATGTGTATTCTCATGCCACTTAAAACTCATCTGGTAGGAATGAAGATGGTGAGAACTGTGCGCCCATACCTTTACCTTAATTTATTGTCACGTTTTGCGTGGTGGTGATGGCGGGTGCGGATCCCAAAAAGCAGGCAGGAAGGAGCAGGAGGTTGTATGACAAATTGTATTAAAATAAAGGTCAGCGGGAACAAAATGTAAAACATCAAAATCATCTGAACAGAAAAAAAGTATCAAAAGAAAACCAAGTGTAAAAGTACGCCAAGGTTAAACAAACACATGCACAGCATACAATGCATGCGATTGCAGACAAAGCATGCAACAAACAATGAATCCACACCGGATGGTCGTGCCGGGAGTCCTTTTAAGTGTCACTGATTAAAACGACCAGCACCTGCGAGGCTGCAGGCAGGGCTGACGTCGCTACCCGTTGGTCGCCAATCCGAACGTGGCAGTCCGCCACTGATCGGGACGACCAGCACCTGTGCAGGTGCAGGCGGGGCCGACAGCCCCACCCGTTGGTCGCCAACCAGATCCATACAGCGAGTAGGGCGTTTGCCTGAGCTCATTAATTACGCCGGGATTGTGCTTACTCCAAAGGGCTTGTCGTGATGACTTCCGTGGCTTGGCTCTGCCTATAAATGCCCCATCTGCGACATGTCCCATTCCTTACGGCAATACTACCCTGAGAACGCCCGATCTCGTCCAATCTCGAAAGCTAAGCAGGGTCGGGCCTGGTTAGTACTTGGATCGGAGACCGCCTGGGAATACCAGGTGCTGTAAGCTGTTTTTTGCAGCCGCCCCAAACTCTCAATCAAGCGAAAAGCTCTCTCCCGTTTTCGCTTTCATTTGCCATTCGAACAGCACCTCTGCCGCGGTTTGGGTCGG
This sequence comes from Hippocampus bargibanti, assembly GCF_051943395.1. NCBI lineage: Eukaryota > Metazoa > Chordata > Actinopteri > Syngnathiformes > Syngnathidae > Hippocampus > Hippocampus bargibanti. The sequence continues at coordinate 4,503,009 of NC_142751.1, read as the reverse complement.
CTTCCCTTCACGTTGATTTGGCTCTCTTTCCTCGCTGCCTGTCACCTGCCTGTCGCTGCCTGTCACGCTGGCCGGCAGAGGGAGCGCTCCGCACTGGCTGCGTTTTCCCCTTACAGGTACGTCCAACTTTTACAACAGACAGCGAGTAGGGCCGACGAAGGTTTGAAGCATCAAACTTCACCACAGAATCATTTTCCATCCATCCATCCATCCATCCATCCATCCATCCATCCATCCATCTATCCATCCATCCATCCCTCTTCTGTACTGCTTATTGCTCATTAGGGTCAAGCGGGGTGCAGGAGCCTATCCTAGCCGTCTTCGGGCACGAGGCAAGGGGGCACCCTGAAATGGTTGCCAGCCAATCACAGGGCACACAGAGAAAAACAACCAATCACTCTCACACTCACATCACCCGTCTTTTTGTATCGGTAATTCCTCATTAGGACGCAATTTGGAGTGTTCATTTAGCCTGCCATGCATGTTTTTGGAATGTGGGTGGAAAACTGAGCAGGTTTGCACTCTGTAGCGTAGACACTAATTTCATCATAAAACTTAAAGGGCAACCGACGTCTCCGGACAAGTTGTGTCCATAATTTATAAAATGGCTTCAAATGACTTCTACTGGGCGTATTTTAATAAGATTCCACCGCATATAGCTATATTTTACGTTTTAAAACTCGTGCTGAATATTCCGGAAATCTTGTTTTTGAGTTGGTGACGTGTCCGTACGTGATGTCACTGAAGGAACGCCCGAAAAACCGAAAAAAAAAAAAAAAAAAAAAAAAAAAAAAAAAACTCATTGTAGCACTCCTTCCATCACGTCAATGATTGTTTGGTCTGAAAACCTCGTGTTGCGCCAGAAGAGGGCGTCCAAGCTCCATATAAGGAATTTATCAGCCTGTGGAAACGCAATCATGTCTACAAGAGGTCGCCATTTTCTGCCTCTTTTCTGCGACGCTACATTGCAATCCAGATGCCTCAAAATAACACGAAATAAATTCTTTAATCGATTGCAAACATGTATGCTTTCCTCTTCAGAACTATTTGAATCATATTCATAACTGGAAGTGTAACAAGAAAGCATATTCTCCGAATCTGAAGCCATTGTTTTGATTCTCCAGCAATGCAAGACATCTTGACGTGACGTCACGAACTGGGGGCGGGACTTTCTGAAAATGCCTAATTCGCAGCTCATTTTTTTTTGCAGATTTTGGACACTTTAAGTCATTTTTATTGGTGTTTTGCATTTGAATAAAAATATCATACGGCGTGTTTTGGGTATTTTAGATGCTATCAAACGTTTTTCTGATGTCACTTAGGAAACAAAAAAGTTGGTTGTCCTTTAACTTTATGAAGAAAACATTTAGTTCAGAAAATGTGTTGAACTAGACCTTAAAATACGTTTTGAGCAATAAAAAAATGAAATAATTCTCACAGCTAAACAATAGGCTGAATGTTTGTTTTCACTTGTATCTGCGTCAGGTTTGCACTCTGCAGCCTAAATAGACACTAATTTCATCATAAAACTTAAAACCATTAAGAAAACATTGAGTTCAGAAAACGTGTTTAACCCGAGCTGAAAATGCATTTGGAGCAATAAAAAAAAACCTGAAATGACTCTCACAACTCGCTTGTAAATCAGTTTTTCTTCAACAAGATGGATACAGAAGGACATTACTGTGATGGATTGGCCTGGCAATTCACCGGACTTTAACCCAATTGAGAATTTATGGTCGATAATCAAGATTTGTCTGCGTGAGAAAGATTACACAACAACAAAAAAGCCTTAATTTGTGCTATAATTAAGACCCGGTACAGAGACCCTTCCAACATCAACAACTGTCAAAATCTGGTCGATTCCATGCCACAACGCATCGCTGAGGTGATAAAGAACAAGGGAGGACACACCTCTTGTACTAAAATGTACATTATAATCATTTGAGTTTCTAAAAAAGGGTAAACAATCAATTTTATGCCAAAATAACAGGGTGGTGCAATTAATTTGCACAACAGTGTATATGTGTCAGGTTTGCACTTTTCAGCCTAAATAAACACTACTTTTATAATAAAACTTAAACCCATGAAGAAAACATTTATTCCAGAAAACGTGTTTAACTACAGCTGAAAATGCGTTTGGAGCAATACAAAAATTGATATGATCCTCACAGCTAAACAAAAGGCAGAATCTTCATATTTCCACTTGTAAATGTGTCAAGTTTGCATTCTGAAGCCTAAATAGACACTAATTTCATAATCATAAAACTTACATTTGTGAAGAAAACATTTAGTTCGGCAAACGTGGTTAACTAGACCTTAAAATGCGTACATTTATAAGAGATTCTTTTCCTTCTCTACTTTAGGCTGAATCTTCATGTTTTCGTTTGTGTATGTGTCAGGTTTGCACTCTTCAGCTTCAATAGACACTAAATAAAAAAAAAAAGGTGTGGCATCCAGTTAAAGAAGTGGAACCCCGAAAAACAAGTCACTAACGAATCCACAGCTACCAAGTCGGTAAGTTGGAGAAAACATTACCAGGGACATTAGGGACAATTTGGAGTGTTCAATCAGCCTGCCATGCACGTTTTTGGAAATTGGGAGGAAACCGGTGCACCCAGAGAAAACCCACGCGGGCCCGGGGAAAACATGGAAACTCCACACAGGTAGAATTTTGATTCACGAAACATGATTTCTTGAAAAATGTGAATTACTACACCATATGTGTATGGCCATGAAAAAAGAAAAATGTTTTTCTTTTCAAGTCACATCCACAGCTTTGTGTAACATGGATCACTGTAAACAATCATATTTTGATGAAATTAAAACAATAAACAACCCAGTGACGTGCGGTGAGGTTCATCGCTGGTGAGGCACTGACGTCATCAATGACGTCACCGCTCGGCTCTACTTAGTATTTGAACGGTAAATGTGAAAATTCAGCGATTTTGAAAAAAATCCTAAAACGGTGAAATTAAATGGACAAGAACTTTAAAGTACAAATCCCTAAATACATCTAACTGTTTAATTTATTTTTTCATTTGATATTTCCATGACAGCTTTCCATGATGACAGGTGAGGCACTGCCTCACCTGCCTCCACTGACTGCACGTCACTGAAACAACGACACTGTGACGAAGGCGGAATTATACGGCGAAACATGTAAGGTAACTGAACACCTAAAACGCAACTATCTTTAAGAAAAGAATCTGTTGTAAATTATACATGGTGTACTTTTCGAATAATTGACATACAATACGAAGACATTTGTTCATATCCCCATATACTAGCAAAGGCCCAACTTCCGTAACAAAAACTTTAAAAAATTGACATTCTATGCTGTTTTGGGTCAGGAGTTGGGGAATATCCGATCTGGTTGCCAACTAATTGGATTGAATTGGATTCGATTTGCCTTTATTAGTCTCGCAGTGGAGAAATTTACATTTCAATTGCAGTGCACAAGCAACCATTCTCGCTCATAATCATGCGCAGGGCCAATTTTAGCTCATTTTAAAAATAGACAAATTAGAAATGCATAAAAAGACACACAACAACAATACCCTTTCACAAAATACAAATCCTTTATTTCATTCATTTTTGAAAAAAAATCTTCAAAGTAAAAACAACATAGTTCACACACCATAAATATGCATTACATGTAAATGTAATTTTGCAATCCGTGTTTAAAAGAACAAAAAAACAAAAACATCATTGAATTATCCGGCTATTGTCTACAGTTGACGGTGCAACTGGAGTTTGCAACAACTACAAAAACAAAACAAAACAAGAGCTTCTACCGACCTCTAGTGGTATTTTATGCTTAATGCAGCCACAACAGTGAGAAAGCGATTGCAGCCGCAACTCCTGCTTGCGATGTTTGCGCGATTTTTTCCCCTTCGTGTACATTTCTCCACTGTGAGACTAATAAAGGCAAATCCAATCCAATCCAATGTAATTGTTTGACGTGATCATGTGGCAGTTGACGCATGGGTAGATGACCTACCCTTGTTGAGAAGGTGCAAGGTTGCCTCAGCCAATCGCAACCTGCTTGTGATGTGTATTCCGGCTCTTTTCAGAGAGCCGGTTCTTTTGGCTCGCTCACTAAAAAAAATACGGCTCTTTTGGCTCCCAAATGGCTCCTCAGTTTTTTTGTTGCTTAAATTAATTAACTACCAAAAATCCTGTAAAATTATGTCAAAAGCGAATTACTCATGTAAAAAAACAAAAACACAATATCAAATACTTTTATTTATTACGCTTTATTTATATGTGCACATAGTTAGTGATGCTAACTTTCCCGTTCCCCTGTGGTTACTCTGGTCTGATGATCAGCTGTCAATAATTTGCTTGTCATATTAATAATGCTATAATCCCAACTAATAAAATTGATAATAATTGAATAATAATAACAACATAATGTGATAACATTTGTCTACTGTACCTGTCTACATTGATCTCCAGTGATCTGCTCAAATGGCTCCAAAGCAGTGCATGTGTCCTGCACTACCTCCCCAGCTCCTCTGCTAAATTCTCAGAAATGTGTCTTTCATTGACCTCAAATAAATCCAGCAGACGTGTCCACACTTTCCACACTGGAGAAATCAAATAACACACCTGGTTCAAATGATCAGCTCATCAGCCAGCATCAAAATGGTCCTGATGATTTGAATCAGGTGCGTTGCTCCTGAGAGAGCTGGAAAACAGGCAGGACGGCGGCCCTCGAGGACCCACTTTGGACACCCCTGTTGTAGGCCTTCTTCCCCTCTCTGATCTTTCTCCTCAGTTGGATCTGCACAGCCTACAGTTCCTCTCTGTTGCCCGACACAAAAGCCTTTTCTTTTCCTTCAGGAGGGTTTTTTTTATATCCGGATTAATCCACGGTTTATGTGCAATATATTGACAAGGAATCATGTTAGTGCATTTTGTTCTTCTATTTAAAGCCCTAGAACTGTGTTTTAGGCGAATGATTTTTTTGCTATAATCCCAATAAACCCATTGATATGATTTGCACATTCCTCTTGTAAATGTTTCAAAACACAAACTATGTAGTTTGCTGTTCATTGGTTGTTGTTGTTTTGCTATCTTATGAATTGTTTTTTTGCTTCGTGTACATCACTTTGTTTATGACGGTTTTTTTTTAAAGTGCTCGAGAAATAATAATAATAATAATAATAATACATGTCATTTATAAGCGTCTTTCAAAACTCTCAAGGTCACTTTACAGTCACAGGATAAGTTTTTATGTGGGTGAGCAGTGGCAGCCACACACGCCAGCGTTCACTCAACCCACTCATAGAAAGCTAACTAGTCAGCTAATCATAATAATAATAATAATAATAATACATGTCAGTTTAGTTGAATTGTAAATATTATTTAACTTAATATTTTCTATCAAACCTCTTAACAATAAAATATTCATACTTTCACTTAAATGCTATTGTTGTTATTTATGCAATGGTGCGCGTCGATATCGTTTGAATGCTGGTTGCAGAAGAGAAAGTTGAGCAGGTTTTATTTAAAAGTAAAGAAATATGTTATAGCAAAGCAGACAGTTACATATGCAGATTGTGATTATCGGAAAGGCTGGAGTTGAAATAGCGCCGCGGGCAACATCATTGTGGGGAGTAAAAAAAAAAGTGTTTTTGTCTGATGATTCATCCTTGACAGCACACTATCTTTCCACTCCCATATAAATTACTTAAAGGGCAACCGACGTCACTTTTTTGTTTTTTAACTGACATCAGAAAAACGTTTTATAGTATCTAAAATACCCAAAACACGCAGTATAACATTTTTATTCAAATGCAAAACACCAATAAAAATGACTTAAAGTGTCCAAAATCTGCAAGAAATTGAGCTGCGAATTGGGCATTTTCAGAAAGTCCCGCCCCCAGTTCGTGACATCACGCCAAGACGTCTTGCATTGCTAGTGAATCCAAACAATGGCTTCAGATTAGGAGAATATGCTTTCTTGTTACACATCCAGTTATGAATATGATTCAAATAGTTCTGAAGAGGAAAGCATACATGTTTGCAATCGATTAAAGAATTTATTTGTGCCATTTTGAGGCAACATTGGGGGAAAATCTCTCACCAAAAAAAGAGGCACAAAACGGCGACATCCTGTGGCCACCTCCGTTTCCACAGGCTGATAAATTCCTTATATGGCGCTTGGACGCCCTCTTCTGGCGGCTTTTGGGTGCAACACGAGGTCCCCAGACCAAACAAGTACAGCAAAATACATTGACGTGATGGAAGGGCCGCAACAATGCGTCTTTTTTCAGTCAGGGGTGTTCCTTTCGTGACGTCACGTACGGACTCGTCACCAACTCAAAAACAAGACTTCCTGAATATTCTTAAGTCTTAAAACGTAAAATATAGCTATATGCAGTGGAATCCTTGTAAAATACGCTCAGTAGAAGTCATTTGAAGCCATTTTACAAATTATGGACACAACTTGTGCGGAGACCTTGGTTGTCCTTTAAAGCTATCCGTAACCTTGCCCACCCATAGCTATCTGACCTTCTTCAAATTTACATTCCCTCTCATTCCCTCAGCTCATCTTCCTCCCTCCACCTCTGTGTGCCCCCCGCCCATCTCAGCACGATGGGGGACAGAGCTTTCAGCTCTCAGTCCCCAAACTCTGGAACTCACTTCCTCCCAACATTCGTAACATCGATTGTCTTCCCACCTTCAAATCCCACCTCAAAACCCAACTATTTATTTTTTCTGTGTAGCTCTTTCTCTTGTTTCTATTTATAATTGTATTATATTTATTGTATTGTATTATGTGATTGTATTTTATTTATTATAGTACCTATGCTTGTTTGTGACTGGAAAGTGTCCTTGAGAGTTGAAAGGCGCTTCAAATAATATTTATTATTATTATTATTATTATTACTTGCAGCTACCATCTTGTTTTAGTGTGTGGCTGCGCATCCACCTTTTTTCATTGATTTGATATCTCTTGTCTGCATCTCAACAGTACTCCGGGCTCCACCGTCTTTCGTATTGCGTACCGCCACTAAATTTAGAGCCGCGGCATCAGAATCTACTCGCATACAAAGTAAAAATAGCAAGGAGGGAGACTTGCTTTCCACACAGCTAAAACCCCGCGCAGACTACGTCTGGCCTCGTTTAAGCTCGTAGCTAAAGAGACAGAGACCGACTGACTGAAGACCACCATGTGGACCACAGCGACCTGAACGACTGTAGCCACAGACCAGCATCTTAGGAGCCATTGTGGATTTGGACCTTTACGTTGAGTCTTTTTGGATAAAGAAAAGATTTGTAAACAAACCCCCAAAAGGGAAAACATCCATCTGAACAAAAGACATCAGGTAAGTCAGAAGTTTGTTGTCGTTGTTTCCCCCTCCAAGTTCGTAGTTTGTGCAGGATTTACAAATAAACAAATAAATATGTCTGTGTAAGCTCTCAGTCGTACAGGAGTGGTCCATCGATGAGAAGGTTTCTTCAGCCGTCATCTGTACTTCTTTGAAGGTGTCGAACGTTTCGCTTCTTATCCAAGAGGCTTCGTCAGCGAACTAAAATTTGCTGGTAGTTTTGGCCCTATATATATATATATCCATTTGAAAGTGGGGTAAAATAAGCTATTTCCATGAAACAGCAAAACCCTTCACTAAATCGCCATGGTGGGGTGAGGTTTAATTTGGATCGCTCTTACAACAGACGTCTTTGACCACATAGGCTTAGTTATGCTGATGAGTTGATACCAGAGCAAATGGGGCAAACAGGCCAGTCGTATACCCCAGAATCAGGCCGGACAATAGTAGTAACGAGTCAAGACAGTAGAAGTAATCAGTGTAGCCTCAGGGAATAGTCCTCTGCTCCCCCTAACCTGAGAGCATGGACCTATCATAGCAGAGCATGACACCGCCACGTCTGAACAGCAGGGATATATATGTATATATAGGGTCAACACTACCAGCAGATTTTAGTTCGCTGACGAAGCCTCTTGGATAAGGAGCGAAACGTCCGACACCTTCAAATAATTACAGATGACGACTGAAGAAGCCTTCTCATCGATAAACAAATAAAGTGTCGTGAGTGATCGTATCATTTGCTGGTGTATAGCTAATTTTACTTACAGCCGTCACAATATTCAGATTTTTTTGGGGGCTATTGTGATCCTAAAAAAATAAAATCAGAATCAGATGAGCTATTATATGACGAGATATTGCAAGCATGTGTCTGCCTGCGGTGATTTAAGATCATTCCCTAATTTTAGATAATACTTTATTGCATTTGTCAGCTTCTCGGATCACCGGAGACACTGATGAGCCCCGAGGTTCATCCCGCTGACAGCCGAGGATCAAAAGCTCTCGTTTTTAATTTACACCTTGCTAACATGTCTCAAATTCTCAGCCATATTCTTCCCAATTCTTATTCGTTGGCCATCTTGCTTTCGAGTCATCCGTTCCGAGCAAAGCAATAAATAATAATAACGGATCTTTACGTCGTTCCAAAGTTCCAAGCTAGTAAAGCATCTCAGTTGTTGCTTTCTGGTTGTTTGTTGATATCGGTTGCTTGTGACAACCGTGTCAGAGATCGACAGATCTCATGACATCGTTTACCGAGTCAGACGCCAAATCGCCATCCATGGCACCGCAATCGAATACTTGACCCCGACATTTAATATTCGACCATGTGGTCATCATCTCTCGTTTTGCAGTCCGGTCGCATGTGCAAAACCGACACAGATCGGTTCTTTCATTTGGATGAGGTGTGTACGCATGCGATTGGTATGCAAATTCATGACTGTCAAGAAATCCGGGAAGGAAATGATTTGCACCGACAGCTCAAATGATTGGTTGTGGATCGTATTGCTTTGATGAGCGTTATGCATGAATATGCCAGCACTGTTTTTGATTGAGAGGAATGTCGGTGTCATTTGACTGTCATCGCTGGACAGCTCTGGGGCGATTGGGCTTTTTTTGCGCGTGTCATGGGCAGCATTTTCACAGCTCTACTTTGTTCAGAAAAAATGTCGATCGCGGCTTGGAATTGAAGCGGATTTACGTGGGACGGGAGATGTGAGACAATTTCTTTTGGTGCTACAGCTTCGTGTTTGCTTTCAACATTTAGCTTGTAGCAGACGTGCATATTCCAGCATGACATCTTTGATCCACTGGTGCAAAGGACGCTTTTATCCTCTCCACTTTCATCTAGAACTGCTTCATGCAACAGAGGGTGCAGAAAGTTTCAGATTGAATGACTGTGTGTTTGTGTTGTCATTATTTGTTATTTTGTTCTTCTGATTTCAAGATGGCGCCGCACGAGTAGCTACCTTTACAGCTGCTCCTGTATTTTGTTTTTCTACTTCTTTCTTTCCTTTCCTCTTCCTTTTGTCACTCTACCGCTGTGAAATGTAAATGTCACCACTGCGAGACCGATAAAGACTAATCCAATCCAACCCATCGACTGCCGACGTTTTTTTTTTTTTTTTTTTTCTCAAACGCAGGATGCCGTCAAACAAAGGCGAGCAGAGGTCGTTCGGCAACGGGCGTCTCAGAGACCAATGGGAGAAGAGAGCGGAGACCATGGCGGAGCAGTGCAAACAAGAGCGGCAGTTGAAGGAGAAAAGTTCCCTTAAACTGTGAGCATGTTATTTTATGAACCCTTGAAATCACACTTTACAGGCCATTACTAGTGCAACGTCTGAATCACTCTACAGGTGCGAGTGTGGTGTGATATTACTACACTTCCACTAGAGGGTGCCGTTGGGCAGGAAATAAATTGTGACCTCAAAAAAACTGTCATTAAACTGGTCGAATCTTGACTATGAAAATGTGGATTCCTGATAACTTCATAAAATTGCTAAATTATTTGCGATTTTTGTTAGCTTGGGAGGTGTCCGACCTTTCTTCATGATGTCCATCTTTTCTTGAAAAGTCCATCTTGAAAATGGCTTGAAGAGTATATCTGCAATCAAATCCATTTCTTCTCCTCCTTCGGCCATTGTGAGTTGACAAAAGCAATATTAAATCAACACAACAATCTATTTGCTTATGCAGCTCACTACAGATACAGTGTGCTAGCTCTGGCCAGTATGTGCTTATCACTTAGCGGGTAGAGATTTTCAAGACAAACTTTTCAAGAAAAAATGGACATTATGAAGAAAGGTCGGTCAGTTATTTCCTGGCCAATGGCCAGGAAATAACTGTATGACTTGTAGTAAATGACAGCACACTTTTTTCAGTCAAGATTGATTCAGACGTAGCATGACTGAAGGCCTAGCGATGAAATCCACGGCTCGCCATTTCGTTTGACGCACACGGTTCACAAATGAGAAATGCTCACCTTCTTTTCTTTGCCGGCAGGCTTTACTCCAAGTGGAACTACCACTGGACTCTGGCGGCCAACGGGGACACGTCCGAGTTTCAGAGGGTCACTTCAGAGGAAGCAGAAGACAACAAGCCCAAAATCAAATTCAAAATCGTACCTCCTCCACCTCCCAAACCCAAAAGTAAAGCGCCAGCCCGTCCTGCGAGGAGGCCGTCGCCCCAACGTCTCATAGCGAGGCGGAAGGTTGAAATAGACGTCTTCCGCTTGCACTGGAGAGAGTCCTGGATGAGTGTTAAACCGCCAAAGTATCTTTTTCTCAAAGCCAATGACACAAAAGTCCAAATTCAAGGATTTACAACCATACAAGTGGCGGTCAGAGAGAAGAAGCACAAACCTGTGCAATATGCATCCCAGCCTGAGCGCACGTCCACTCTTGACTGGAGCCGATCCTGGAAGCAGGTAGAAAATAAATAAATGAATAAATAAATAGTTATTTTGTCTGTGAAGGTGACGTCGAAAAACATGACCTAATCACGTGGACGAAACACCAGTTTGTATTCACTAATGAATGAATTAATTAAAGAAGTAACAGACCAATTAATTAATTAATCACCCAAGTGATGAATGGGTTAGTTAATCGATTTATACATGCACAATTTCATTAATTAGCTAAGTTAAACAACAAACTCATCAATTAATTAATCAATCAATTCAAAGTGATTAATGGGTTAGTTAAATGTACAATTTATTTATATATTCATTGATTTATTTATTTAACATTTATTTTGTATTATTATTTATTAATATATTTATATATTACGTATTATTTATCCATTAATTTATTGATCTATTAGTTTATTTATGTATTTATTTGTGTTTGTTTACTCATTCATTTATATATTATGTATTATTATATTTATTTATCTATTAATCTATTGATGTATTTATTTGTTTATCTATTTATTTGTGTTTGTTTATTGATATTAATGGATGTGTATACGTATTATGTATTATGATTACAATACAATATATGCTAATTTAAATAGCATTTCCAATATTATTCATTTACCTATTTACCCATTTATGTATTCATTTATCTGTTGATTAATTTGTGTGTTTACTTATATATTATTTATTTATCTGTTTATCCATTTATTTGTTTAGTTATTTTAATCTCACATTGATAGTTTTTTTTTTTTACATATCAAGCCTTACCATTTGGTTCCCAATTTAATGCGGTGAATTATGGCTGGTAGCTGATAAAGAGTAATTTGACTTTTTAATAAATATGACATTCAAGGAAGCGACAACGGGTATTCTGTTGTAAAAGAAAATTTAAAGGACAACCGACGTCTCCGGACAAGTTGTGTCCATAATTTGTAAAACAGCTTCAAATGACTTCTACTGAGCGTATTTTAATAAGATTCCACCGGATATAGCTATATTTTACGTTTTAAGACTCGCGCTGAATATTCAGGAAGTCTTGTTTTTGAGTTGGTGACGAGTCCGTACGTGACGTTACGAAAGGAACGCCCCTGACCGAAAAACAGACGCATTGTAGCGGTCCTTCCATCACGTCAATGTATTTTGCTGTACTTGTTTGGTCTGGGGACCTCGTGTTGCACCCAAAAGCCGCCAGAAGAGGGCTTCCAAGCTCCATATAAGGAATTTATCAGCCTGTGGAAAAGGAGGTGGCCACAGGAGGTCGCCATTTTGTGCCTCTTTTTCGTTGAGACATCTCCCCTCAATGTTGCCTCATAATGGCACGAAATAAATTCTTTAATCGATTGCAAACATGTATGCTTTCCTCTTCAGAACTATTTGAATCATATTCTAGATGTGTAACAAGAAAGCATATTCTCCGAATCTGAAGCCATTGTTTTGATTGTCCAGCAATGCAAGACGTCTTGGCCTGATGTCACAAACTGGGGGCGGGACTTTCTGAAAATGCCCAATTCGCAGCTCAATTTTTTGCAGATTTTAGACACTTTAAGTCACTGCGTGTTTTGGGTATTTTAGATGCAATAAAACGTTTTTCTGATGTCAGTTAAGAAACAAAAAAGTGATGTCAGTTGTTCTTTAAGGTTTGTTTTGAGTGCAGGTTATGACGTATCGCTTTGTGTTCCAGGTCAAGGGTGCAACCCCGTCAGAGTATTCAGGGGTTGACAAACGATTCCAATGGGATATTTTGTTGGACAGAGACGTGGTCCCCAAACCCGAAATCGCCATTTATCAACTTCCCGTGTGGGCCGGCACCTGGAAATTTATGAACTTTGCCTTCAGACAAGAAAAGCAAGAGTGGGATTGCGAATGGCCTGCTTTCCCACCACATTTGTGCCGCAAAGTCGACAACGTACGCCGACTTGTGGAGCAGGTAGAGCAAGACTGAATTACCCTGATTATTATATTCTGATTAAAAACACGGATAATATCCAATTTGTGTATCTCCAATAGGACGAGCCTCCGGGTTGGGAGGATTCGTGGAGGCTTTCAAACGCCACCGCTACAGCTGAAGACTGTACGTTGTTTGAGCTCACTTTTGAAACAGGAAAGATCAATGATGTGTTCCTAACTGGGTGGAACAAGTCCTGGATGATGTCTGCGGCTGCCCAAGAAGAAAAAGAAGATCTGGAAAAGATCTGGAGCTCCTGTTGGTCTTTCAGGATGCAGCTAAGGTAATAATAACAATAATAGCATTAATAACAATATCAATGATAATAACAATAACAATAATAACAACAATAACAATAACAATAGAAATGGTAATGATAGTGATGATAATAATAATAATAATAATAATAATAATAATACATGTCATAAGCGCCTTTCAAAACTCTCAAGGTCACTTTACAGTCACAGGATAAGTTTTTATGTGGGTGAGCAGTGGCAGCCACACACGCCAGCGTTCACTCAACCCACTCATAGAAAGCTAACTAGTCAGCTAATCATAATAATAATAATAATAATAATAATAATACATGTCATTTATAAGCACCTTTCAAAACTCTCAATGTCACTTTACAGTCACAGGATATCTAATAGATAGCTAGCGAGATAGTTAGCTAGATAGCTAGAGAGCCAGCTACATAGCTAATAGATAAGGTAGGTTGTTACGCATTTGATGCATACTATGATAATTTTATTAAAGCAGGGGGGGGCTAACACTTTCTTAACTTGCGAGCTGGTTAGAAAACAACAAAGTCAAAATGTTGTACCCGCTAAAAGAAATTCAATTTGCGAACTAGCTTGTTAGCTTTGCCGCACTTAGCGCTGTTGTTGACACATGCGCAGTGACCGAAATGGTTTGACGTCTATTTTATTTTTAATATTTTATGTCAAGCGGTGATCAAATGATACTCTGGTCGATGGCGATCGACGTAATGACCCCCCTCGCGTTTAAAAAAACGTTGGAATTTCGGGTTGTGAAATAAAATCAGTCCACGCTTGTGACCGCGCTTAAGCTAGCAGAGACCCAACACTGCCAAGATCTATTTCGATCACGAATTGTACGAGCTCATCAAATTCCTGACGGTCGATGTCAACCTGTGTGGTTTGTCCTCTCCACCACATTGTAACATTTGTAACATTTCAAGGATGACCAAAATAAACTCGGCTAGTAATGTTAGCTTACCGTATCCACCGTCCTCGCGCGCCTGTAGGCTCCATTCTAATCTTTATTTTAAAAACTAGTGACAAACAGGCTAGCTCTTTTAAAAGTATGAAACGATGTGGTGCTAAGTTTCAGTATCTCGTGTCTCCAGGTGGTGTAAGTCTTCACGACAATCCCATCAAAGACACAGCAACTTGTTGATGAGGAAACGTCATCTTCTCAACCGCCATCTCGCATCACAACTTCACGATGGCCACGTCGATCCCACCGAGTGGTGGAAATCTTGGAAGACCTTAAAAAGACACAAGCCACTAAAAGAGGAGAACCTGGACAATGACGCGCAAGCGTCTGAATTACCTCCGGACGCAGAAGAAGAAGACGAAGGGGTGGACAATGACGAGGGGAGCGACGGATCGGACGAGGAAGGATCGCGAGATGAAGGGGAAAGTCTTGACGATGATAAAGAGGAGGATGAAGGAGTCGAGGAGGAACATGAAGTGGAGGACACAGAGATGGAAAATGACGTAAAGGACATCCATGGTAGGACAGAAACTCCCAATGGTGAAAACGTTGAACTTGAGCCTCCGTCTCAGGAGGAGGACAAAGATACAGAAAGTGAAGCTGAGGACATGGAAGAAAGAGACAAGGATGTCCAAACGGATGAGGTGAAACTGCAGAATAACCACAATCAGGATGTAGATGAAGACAGCGGAGTGACCGACAATGTCCAAGCGTACAAGAACGTCTCACTCCAGCTCAGAGAGATCTTCAGAATGATTTCAAACAAAAGGGAGACGGACGAGGAGGACATGGTTGAAAGCCTGAGACCGGGTGGGACTAACATGGAAGATGGCGACCAGATCGAGGAGAGTGAAGAACAAGATCCCAATGACGCTGAGGAGGGCTCGCTCAGGGAAGACCAAACAGCAGAGGAGGTGGACATGGTGGAGACGGACGAAGAGGAAGAACTTCAGAAGGTAGACAATACCGAGGAAAAATGGCAAAAGAAGTGCAGCAAGTCAATCCAACCCGAAGCCAAGGTCCCACTTCAGCTGCAGTTCCACAAAGCCAACGTGGCCCTGTCCTCCTGGAAGCGGTCCTGGATGGTAGCAGTGGCTCACAGGAGAAGCCACCAAGACCACGAAGCGGACCGCCCGGAAGCAATTCAGGAGGAGGTGAAGGCCTGGCAGGACTCCTGGAGGATTTGCTACCGGAGGGAGCCGCTCGGCGATGAAGTGGCGTATTTCTCTACGCAGCGGCGGTCAGTCAAAGGACTCGTGAACCAAGACGACGCTTCCTTCAAGACAAAATGGACGCTCAGCTGGAAGATGACCAAGAAGGGGGAAGACATCAAATAATCACCACAAAAGGAGCCTGGAGAAGAATTTCAAATCTCATATTTTCCCATTGAAAATTGATATAAAAAAACGGAAACGCCTGACTGATTTGATCTCGGCTGCTGTAATCTTGTATGTGTCAATCAAAGCTTTTATTTTTATTTTGGAGGCCTTTAAATGCTTCAAATGTCTGAAACGCGCCAAAGTCAATCAAGAACACTATGACAGTCGAACCCATTAACCCAAAGGTGAGGTTTAATCTCTATCGTTAGACACACTAACTAATAGATATCAAATAGATAGCTAGCGAGGTAGCCAGCAACGGTGACCCCGTTCAACCGAGAATAACTCAAATAGATCAAGTTAGCTAGCTAGCTAATAGATGACTAATAGATAGCTACCTAGCTATCTAGTTATAGAGCTAATAGATAATAGATAGCTAGCTAGGTAGCCAGCAACGGTGACCCTGTTCAATCGGGAATAACTCAAATAGATCAAATTAGCTAGCTATCTAGCTAATAGATGACTAATAGCTAGCTAGCTAGCTAGTTAGACAGCTAACATACATCAACTAGATAGCTCGATAACTAGCTAGGTAGCCAGCAACAGTGACCCCATTCAACCGGGAATAACTCCAATAGATCAAGTTAGCTAGCTAGCTAATAGATAACTAATAGATAGCTAGCTAGCTATACAGCCAATAGATCGCAAATAGATAGCAAACAGATAGATAGCTATGTAGCCCGCTAACTTGATCTATTTGAGTTATTCCCGGTTGAACGGGGTCACCGTTGCTGGCTACCTAGCTAGCTATCTATTTGCTATCCATTAGCTGTCTAACTAGTTAACTAGCTATTAGTTATCTATTAGCTAGCTAGCTAACTTGATCTATTTGAGTTATTCCCTGTTGAATGAACGCTGGTGCGTGTGTCTGGCGCTGCTCACCCACAGAAAAACTGATCCTGTGACTGTAAAGTGACCTTGAGAGTTTTGAAAGGCACTGATAAATGAAATGTATTATTATTATTATTATTATTATTATTATTATTATTATTATTATTATTATTATTAACAAACCTGTGAAGCACATGACGAAGGAAGAGAAGGAATAATCAGACTTGTACATTTGTAAAATAACGTCTGAATGCACTCGCACTAGATTTGTAAATGTGTACAGGAATGACCAAATATTCAATAACGTATGTCCAATTCGATTTGTAAATAAAATTTATCGAAATGATCAAAATATTTACCGGAACTGAATTTCAAGCTATTCGTCAGGTGGGACAAGTTCAGTACCGTTATTGGACAGTTTTTTTTTTTTTTTTTTACAGTACTTGAGTATTTGATATATAAAACAAATATAATACTCTAATATGTGAGTACATGAATTTTAGAGTTGAACATATGTAATTGAATTTTAATGATTATTTTCATGCAAAATAGAAAAAAACGCCCCAATCACCTCTGACACGCATATTCGGATGTAATGAACACAATGGCCACTAGAGGACGCCAAATGTATTGTCACGCCGGTTGGCATGTCAACAAAAGATTTCGTTTTTCTGGCTATCGCTCAATTTATATCAAATAGTCGCGAAGTTAGAGCAGAATATTTTGATACAGAAGCAAAAAAATGAAAAAAAAAAAAAGAAGGATGACTTAGTGAATAATATTTTCTGCATTATGCTGCTATTGTTTTGGATTCCTTTTGATTGCGTCGGCGGACAACATCCATGTTGACTGTACAACATAAACAGTAAAGTTGACGCTTTGTTCTCTTTAATATTGCAAATAAATGGTATTTTTTTATTCGTGGGTGACTTTGATATTTTTTATATATTCTACTGATGCTAATTGTTAGTCTTTCTCCGTCTCTCTTAGACTTTTATCTTGTGTTTTGTACTTTTACAATGAGCTTATTTGATAAATTAACCCCCATTTCGGGGATTTTTCTTCTGGCTATTTCATAGCTGCAACCATCTATTGAATTATAGTTTCCACTGGAAACTATAATTCAATAGATGGTTGCATGGTTGCATTAAACTGGAAACTTTCCTGTTTGATTAGCATGCGCATAAAAACGAGCGATTATTTTTTTCCCCGAGTATTCCGTCTAAACGTTGATTTGTCCGATTCCAATTAATGAGTCCAAGGCAGAAGCAGTGAAAAAAACGTCAGCGCGTGACTCACTTGATGGTCGGAGAGCGAGCAGCGAGGAGTTGGTTAGTGCGTTTGCGTGCGCGCACACACACGGGGGCGTGGATGCGCATGTGGCGCCTGACTCACTCTGTCTGCTCTCGGATGCTTCGACATCGCTCTGCCTTCTTCTGTGTGAGTATCCGTGATTTTTAGTCTTCGGAGTCACAAGTCGGCTTTGTAAAATTCTTGAAGTTTATGGCAGGAGGGAAAACTTGACCGCTTCTGGCATGTGTTGATTTGTTTGTACCGGATCAGACTGAAGCTTTGAAGCGGATGGGGCACGACTCGCATGCCGGTGTTTGTTTGTTTGTGGGTGACCTCCTGTGCACTGATCTGTAAGCAGAAAGGCGATTCAAGCGTAGGCGAGATGATTCTTTGCATCCAAAAGTAAGCTCATTATGTCAATAGAAACAAAAAAAAATGAGGATAGATTATCCAAAATAATGCAATACTTTCTGAAGTGTCATAAAAGTTTTGCGATCCAAAGCATTTTTTCACTTGACCTTTATGAGGCTTTGTAAGGTCGTTCGTGATTCTGACGAGACTGCATCGGCATGGTGGCATCTAAAAGAAAACAAAAAAGTGAAAAACATTCACAAAATTGATCAAAACCGCGTGCGGTCTTAAACCGGAACACGTTTAACTCATTGACTGCCAGATGATGTGCAAAAATATGTCCAGTGCCAGGGTTTTTGTCATTGTCACTCGAATTCCAGGACCCACAGAATATTCAGTTTTAAGACGACATAAACATTCAATGCAGCCTCAGAAACCTTAGACTTTCTTCTTTCATCAGGAAAAAATAGTTAATTCCCAAGTTATGTGGTCTGGAGTTATATGAGCTTGAAATGGGGGTGGCTGTACAAAATGCAATAAAATATTGATTTATACAGCGCTTTAACAACAGCTGTAACAAAGCACTAATATGGAAAAAGGCAAATGCTGCCCCCTCGTGGATGGGGAAAAAACATGGCCAGACGTCTGGCTAGAGCTTTACTGGCACCCAAGCACGAAAAAGACCCGAACTAATTCAGGAATGGCGCTCTACATCATATTTTCAATGCCCGAATGAATTTGTGAATGGCAAACAGTCGTCGGGGGGCAAAATCTTATCATATTTCATTTTTTTTAGGTGTGTGTGGGGGGGAAGGGGGTTGACAACATTATATAGTGATCAAGTGCGTTGAGGTGTGCCTCACAATCCTACGGTTCAGTATTCCAATGTCGGCTGCGTTCTGTGTGAGGAAGTTGGCAAGGTTATGTTGGTGCTTGAAGAACTTCCTCCCGCCATCCCAAAATTATCTCCACGGATAGTTGACTGGAAAAAAACAAACATAAGTCAAAGTCAGCTTTATTGTCGATTATGCTCATGTTAATAAATAAATATATGTAAGAAATGCAATAAATCCATCTTAGTCATTTTAACGTCAATGTCATCCTGCTAATTATTATTATGTTTTTTTTTTTTTTTTGCGGACTCGTCGTGTCCGACAGTCGATTGGTTAATGATCACCCCCCCGCCCCCACCACACACCCTTTGACCCCTTGCACATGAACCACTAAGTGTGAATGAATGAAATGCCCCAAGCTTTTTTGCTGACCAAAATCAGGCGAATTTTGGACAACTGCCCCCCCCCCCCCCCCTATTTTTCACCATTAAGCCATCGGTTTTGGCTAGTTTGCATATTTCAAACCACACTGCGTTAGCATAGTAGCAAGTAGCAAGCTAACATATGGACAGACACAAAATGCAAAAGTGCTCCGTTTATTTATAGTTTCCAAGAAGGGAATTGTTTTTTTTTTTTTTTTTTTTTTTTTTTTTTTTGGGGGGGGGGGGGGGGGTCGTGCAGGGGGGATGAGTAAAATATTCCCCTTGGATAAAAAAAAAAAAAAGTCCTGTAAACTTCAAAAGTTGCGGTATGGGGTTGCTTAATTGCATTTTCTTGACAAGGTTTGTGTTTGTTGCACCAGGGATCAAGCGGCTGGTAGCCTCGCCGTCTGGCTGCTAACGTCATACGATATGACCGCATCTTCTCGTAGCAGGAGAAATTGACCAAGGGTTTGGGGCCCTCTGGAGTTTTGGTAGGTCATGAATAATAATAATAACAACAACAACCATCACCATCATAATAATAATAGTAGTAATAGTAATTATAGTAATAGTAATAATGATAATAATGGTAGTAGTGGTAATAGTGGTAATAGTAATAATAATAATAATAATAATAATACAGTAAAGTCTCGTTATATCGATATTCAAGGGAGTCCGAAAAAATATCGATATAACCGGGACTATCGATATATCCGATATCGATATAACGAGACTTTACTGTAATAATAATAATAATAATAATACAGTTCATTTTTAAGCGCCTTTCAAAACTCTCGAGGACACTTTGCAGTCACAGGATATTTTTTCTGCAGGTGAGGAGCGGCAGCCACACGCGACAGTGTTCACTCAACCCGGAAGTAACATAAAGTAAAAAAAATAAAATAAAAATGACAACACAAAGACACTGAGAGTCATTCATGAAGCACTTTTTGTACCCTCTTTGTGACATGAAGCAGTTTTAGATGAAAAATGAAAATAAAAGTAGAAAAAATGGAGAAAAATATAAAAGGCAAAACATTTTATTCACATTGTAGAAAAAAAAAGATTAAAAAAGAAAAGAAAAATGAAAATAAAAGTGGAAAAAATGGCAAATACATAAAATATGATAAAAAATTATTGTAATAGTAGAAAAAAATGGAAAAAAAGAAAAGTTGAAAAAAATGGATAAAAATACATAATAGGCAAAAAAAATAATTGTGATAGTAGAAAAAAAGAAAAAAAGAAACATGAAAATAAAAGTTGAAAAAAATAGTCAAAAATTAATGGTAGAAGTAGGAAAAAAATGAAAAAAAGAAGAGAAAAATGAAAACAAAAGTTGAAAAAAATTGAGAAAAATATAAAATAGGCAAAATAAATTGACGGACAATTTTTTTTTTGGGGGGGGGGGAATCTGGTGTATCATGTCACCTACTAAATCACAACTACTTAGGTTAGATCGCTCTTTCAACCTAACTCCAGTCATATGGCTTTGATCAGGCTCCTTGGTGCGTCACTGATAACTTATTCCGACTCTAAAATGATTTTTTTTACTCCTGTGATTTTAATTTACCGGTTTTAATTTTTTTCCCTCTTTGTCTTGTTTCTAATGGCGGACCAGATTGTTCCCACCGCCGGGACGGGATTGGATATTCTCTTTGTGGCCCCTGGGTCTTGCTCTTCAACCCCCCCCCTGACGTCAGGGGAACATTTCAATCTCGGCTGTTATTGAGGTTAATCTGATTATGAAGATTAGCTCCAAGAAAATTCCTCATCCATGACAGCCAAGATGGAGGCTCCTTTCTACCACGACGACTCCTCCGCTGCCATTTCCGCCGCCGTCCACAGTTTCGGACACTTTCCGGAATACGAGCGTTACGGCCCCAACAAGATGCTGATGTGTAAGAAGGCCATGTCGTTGTCGGCGGGGGGCCACCATTACACCGGAAGCGGCGCAGCGGGGGCGGCCAGGGGTCCCAACCCCAACAACGTCGGCTCCATGGCGACGCCGCCGTCCGACATGAACATGCTGAAGATGACCTCGCCCGACCTGGAACATCTGATCATCCAGTCCAACCAGAACTTGGCGGGCGGCGGCCCCCTGTCCAACCCCGCCAACCCCTTCCTCTACCGCAACCAGGCCACCAACGAGCAAGAAGGCTTCGCCGACGGCTTCGTCAAAGCGCTGGCCGACCTTCACAAGCAGAACCAGCTGGTGGGGGGCCACGCGTCGCCGTCCTCGTCCTCCAACGGTTCCTACCAGAGGAACCTGATGTCCGGAGGCGACGTGCCCGTCTACACCAACCTGGGCAGCTACAACCAGGCGCCGCTGGCGTACTCGGCGGCGCCCGTCGGCTACGCTCACCACAACCCCCAGCCTCACGCCAGAGGTCTGGACGCCCCTCAGACGGTTCCCGAAGTGGCTCACCTTCACGGGGACCCCGCCTCGCCCCCTTCGCTGTCCCCCATCGACCTGGAGACGCAAGAGCGGATCAAAGCCGAACGCAAGAAGCTGCGCAACCGCATCGCCGCCTCCAAATGCCGCAAGCGCAAACTGGAGCGGATCTCGCGGCTGGAGGAGAAGGTGAAGATCCTGAAGAGTCAGAACTCCGACCTGGCCTCCACCGCCTCCGTGCTGCGGGAGCAGGTCTCTCAGCTCAAGCGCAAGGTCATGAGTCACGTCACCAACGGCTGCCAGATCGCCGTCGGCTCTCCCGGAAAATCAGGGGGGAGGGGCTGCGGCGCCGCCAGTGAGGACTCCAACTGCTGAACCAACCGAGGATCGCAGATCAACCAACATTTGGGAGAAGTGCACTCCACGCTGTCCAGAAAGGGGAGGGAGGAAGTGTCCTGGAAGTGGCTCGGGGTCAGCTAAGGCCTGGTGGAAGCAAACAGATGGTCCAAAGGCTTCTTTCTTCAAAGTAGGTTGCCGGCCGTGAAGGACGTCCAATGGGATATTTGGACTTTCAAGAGCATTTTAACAGCTGAACTATTATTTATTATTATTACTATTATTATTATTATTATTGTATATTTTTTGTCATGATAATTGCGTCGCCTTTTCCCGTGTTATATTGCCTTTTTTGGGGTGAATCAAATCAAGTCAAGTACGAACACTACAAACTCGTTCTTTTTGTTTCTTTTTTTATGAGATCGTTGCTGTACTCCTGGATTTGTCATTTCAAAACGTGTACTGAAAAAGGACGTTTACGATGGAATTTGCTATTTTGTTTTATTCCCGTGTTTGATTTGTGCGTGCATGTGTGTGTTTTTTTGTTTCACATTCCATGTACGCCAGGGATGTCAAAGTCATTGTCGTTACAGTTTGAATTTGGTGAAGCCATTAGAATGTTTCATCGAGAGCGCACGACGTTTTTGCACAGTGTTTTCAAATTACATGGTACAATTTGAAATGTTGGTTGGGACTTTAGCAAGCATCATGGAATTTTACAAGATTGGTTTGCTTTTGCGGGCTAAAAAAAATGGATGTGGGGGGCCAGATTTGGCCCCCGGGCCTTGACTTTCACACTTATGTTGTAAGGGATTAGCCAGCTCGCTGAATAGAAAGATCGCTAGCTAGCTCGGTCGCTAGCTAGCTCGATCACTAGCTAGCTCTATCGCGAGCTAGATTGATCGCTAGCTAGCTCGATCACTAGCTAACTCGATCATTAGCTAGATTGATCGCTAGCTAGCTTGATCACCAGCTA
This sequence comes from Hippocampus bargibanti, assembly GCF_051943395.1. Classification (NCBI taxonomy): domain Eukaryota; kingdom Metazoa; phylum Chordata; class Actinopteri; order Syngnathiformes; family Syngnathidae; genus Hippocampus; species Hippocampus bargibanti. Next base: position 4,480,263 of record NC_142751.1, on the reverse strand, counting down.
GCTCGATTACTTGCTATCTAGCTCAATAGATAGGTAGCTCGATCGCTAGTTAGCTCGACCACTAGCTAGATAGCTCAATAGATGAGCATGGAATTTCACAATTTGGATTTGCTTTCACAGACCGAATAAAATGATGTGGCCGGCCAGATTTGGCCCCCGCATCTTGACTTTGACACCTGTGATGTACACAATCCGACTCTGGTTGGAAGTCCAATTTTCAAATGTACCTTTTTGGATTTTTCATGTGTTGCTGCTCAAAGTTTCTTGCCACTTGATGTAAAAAAAATAAAAATAAATAAAGTCTGACAAGTGTCGCCACTCTGTGTATTTGGGCTAATAGGACAAATAGCACCAATATTGGATTTGCTTATTACCCAGATATACTTTGGTGGCAATGGTGGTGGTGGGGGGGATTGCAGCCCACGCAGCCATTAGAAAGCCTGATGGTACATGAAGTCACCACTTTTCGCACCGATTTCTGGGGCGGGCCGCTCGCCTGCCAGCTCATCACCGAGAAGTTAAGCATGTGCCCCCCCCCCTTCGCCAGAGTCTCCAAGTTGTCCAGCTCTGATTCATTCAGAGAGCGGTTCCTTCACCCACTTGAGGTTGCTCACGTGTTTGGAAGACTCGAAATTGGGGGTGTAGATGCGATGAGGGAGGATGAGCAACACACACAAGGTTGAACGTGAGCCAAAGATCTGTCTCATTTATGGGCGTGGCCGCCGTAGTGGGTGTGGACGATATATCATTTTATATATACAGTAAAGTCTCGTTATATCGATATCGGATATATCGATAGTCCCGGTTATATCGATGCTATTTCTATGCACGCACGGAGAAAATTACATGCAAACAGGGTCGGATATATCGATAGTCCCGGTTATATCGATATTTTTTTGGACTCCCTTGAATATCGATATAACGAGACTTTACTGTGTATATATATATATATCATTGTCCACCGCTTCGGTCGGCTCATTCTTCTTGTCCTTGTTTTGATTTCTTTTGTAACTTTCCAGTAACGTGGGCGTGTCTTTTTGCTTTCTAACAAGACTACCGACAATGGGGTCTCTTCACATGTGTATGCAGGCAACTGGCACGGAGGGAGAAAAGTTGTTTTTCCAATCTACAGCCATCTCCAAAACAAAGAGAGACCGGCCAAGAATTCCCGAGTCCAACCGTTTGATGAAGATTGTTTTGCAGATTTTCCATATTCTGCTCCAGATGGACTGACCCACTTACTGACAGTGAGGCAGAAAGTGAGACAGAAAGACAGAGAAAGAGAGAGAGGGCTATATGCCATTTCTGGTGACTAATACCCCCTCCGCCCACACCTCAACACACACACACACACACACACACACACACACACACACACACACACACACACACACACACACACACACACACACACACACACACACACACACACACACACACACACACGCCAGTGCATAAGCTCTGAAACAAGCTAATAACAAACTTAAGGGGTAGGGGGCGGGGGTAGGTCAGTAAAAATAATGAACATTTTCAAATAAACACACGTTGACAGTGAACAAGTGTTGCATGTTAATAATGTCCGCAATTGAATACCTTTCAATTTGACTCACATTTATCTATCTATCTATCTATCTATCTATCTATCTATCTATCTATCTATCTATCTATCTATCTATCTATCTATCTATCTATCTATCTATCTATCTATCTATCTATCTATCTATCTATCGTATACTTCTAGCTACATATGTAGATATCTCACTAACTAGCTAGCAAGATATCTATCAAGCTATTTACTGAGCTACACATTTACCTAGCTACATATCTAGCTACATATCTAGTTTGCTATCTAGCTATACATCTAGCTAGCTATATAGCTACACATATAGCTAGCTACGTAGCTACATATCTAGATACACATTTACCTAGCTAGATACATCTCTACATATCTAGCTACATATCTATCGCTCTATTTATTTATTTAGACAAATCTAACGGCACAAGCTATTTTTTAACTGAGAGCTTGTACGGAGATGGGTGAGTCTTTAAAGGGTATCAGTGGGGAGAGGGCATAAAACAATTTCCTGGTCATTAAATAGATATTGTGGACCAATGTGTAGAGGAGAAAATAATAACAAAGAGATTGTCGTGGCCAGTTGACACCGAATTTTTGTTGATTTTCGTGTGCCTATACAAGGTGTCAAAGTCAAGGCATGGGGCCAAATCTGGCCCGCCACATTATTATATTTGGTCTGCGAAAGCAAATCAAGCACGCCAAGTGCTTGATGCTAGCTAAAGTCTGAATCAAAATTTCAGATTGTCGCATGAAAACCACAATAACAGTCATTATTTTTTACTTCAAATTTGAAAACCAGTTCTTCATTCGTTTGTCCATCAAATATTTCAGGCCCTGTTTCGCCTCTGACCTCAGGTCTCCATACCCGTGCCTTCTTTCCGCCACATTAAATATTCATGAAACCTACCTGAGGCGTCACCGAGTCCCCGACCACGGCCGCCGCCCCAAGCTGTGATGTCACACTGAGGTGATAGCGGTTAGCTTGACGGCAGCTCGTCTCTGGAGGGGGGAGAGAAACGATACGACATGTTGCGTGTCAACGAGGATTTGATGGGAGAGGAAACTTGAGCTTTCTGACAGCCGTCGACTGGCAGCCTACCACCTTTGTTAAAGTTCACGGCGTCTCCTGCGCTCTCTCAGAACTTGCGGCGGGCTCACGTGGGTCAAATCGACAGCTTAGGGCCAAAAACTATAAAGCAAATCGGAGACGAGATGTGACACAAGGGGCAAAAATCACCATAGAAAGAAATTGAAGGTGGAAATAAAGCATACCTGTCAAACTTGGCTAATAGCTGTCCTTAGAATTACAATTATTTCAAATGAGAAAAAAATGCGATGGTATTATAATTAAAGAAATAAACTGTACTGTATAATAAAGTCAATTTATTTACCTTTGTGATGGTCCGTCTGTGTCAGCTCTCAGTCGTACAGGAGTGGTCCATCGATGAAAAGGTTTCTTCTGTACTTTTTTTGAAGGTGTTGGACGTTTCGTTTCTTATCCAAGATGCTTCTTCAACGAACTAAAGTCTTACTGGTAGTATCGACCCTATATATACAGTAAAGTCTCGTTATATCGATATCGGTTATATCGATAGTACTGCTTATTACGATACTATTTCTATGAACGCAAGGAGAAAATTTACATGCCGCAGGATCGGATATATCGATAGTCTGGTTATATCGATATTTTTTACGAATCCCGAGAATGTCGATATAACGAGACTTTACTGTATATATAGGGCTGATACTATGCTATGATAGGTCCCTACTCTCAGGTTGGGGGGAGCAGAGGACCACTCCCTGTGTCCCCACAGATTGTTCCGACATTCCTGACTAACGACTGGCCTGAATGCCCCACAGCACCTCATCAGTATTACTAATCCTATGTTGCCTAAGCAGGCTATTGTATGAACGATCCAAATTGAACCTCACCCCACCAAACCGGTTTAATGAAGGATTTAGTTGTTTTATGAAAATCGCTTCTTTTACTCCCCTTTCAAACCATCTATGTTCTTTCGCTAAGATTTTAACCTCATTGTCGTCAAATGTGTGGTTGCTAGCTTTTAGGTGCATATGTACTGCCAATTGAGGCCCACTGGTATTATGCCTGCGATGTTGATAAAGTCTTTTTTGGAGAATTTGTTTAGTCTCCCCAATGTACTGCTCTTTACAATTTTCATCCTTACAATGTATTGAATAAACTACATTACTTTGTTTTTCATTTGGCAGCCTATCTTTTGGATGTACTAATTTTTGCCTTAAAGTGTTTATCGGTTTGAATTGAAAGGAATGAAAAATTCCTACTTATTTAACCGGCTTGATGGAATGGAGTGGCCGGTTTGATCAGCATTAAACACTTGATGAGGAACATAGCCTTCTTCTTTCACCATCTTGAGGAATGATCCCTTATAGGTGCTTTCTCTGCTATCATTTTACCTAGTTCCTCATCAATTCAAAGTTGAAATGAGTCCAAATTTCACTGTTTTGTATCCATTTAGTCACTCTCTCGCACTCTCTGTCGTCTGCCTGTCTCTTTCATGTTTAAACCACCTCCCCTCACTGCTGCGTTCTTGACCAATCATGTGGCTTTAAGGAAGACTGGGGGCGGGGAATAGAGGACGAAAAATGTCGGCAGCCATTTTCTTTTTTGGTGAATGGCTTCACTCTCTCTCTGTCTGTAACCCCCCAGCCCCTTCACTGCTGCGTCTTGACCAATCATGTGGCTTTAACCGACGACTGGGGGCAGGGAATAGAGGACCAAAACAAGCCTGCTGCCATTTTCTTTTCGGAGAACGGGCTCGTTTGCGAACAACACATCGCTCATTGTGGCAGTCCCGTGTGTATCCCGAAAAATAGTTCGTATGCCAAGGTAAAATGTTCATAAATTTAACGCTCGTAAACCGAAAAGTTCGTAAGCCTAGGGGTTCGTAAACCGAGGTATCACTGTAATAATAATTATAAAAAGATTATGCGGGCTACAAAACATTTGGCCGAAAGGGGTTTTGATGGTCAGAAGAAGCAATGAAGGTCCTGACGGATGGAGGAATGTGATGTTGGCGTGGTCGTTGTTGAAGAATGACTCAGATGCTCCGCCCACACGTGTACTGAGTCAACACAAACTGCCAAGCACTCCAAATGTGTGTGTGTGTGTGTACCTGTTTTAAATGTCAGGAAAGTGAGACTCTGACTCAGTGTTTTTTCTCTTCTTCTTCTGATTGGATGAATGTCATTTTTTTTTTAGCAGGGACCCGCATTCTCGTCGGATTCAACCCAAACTTCTGTTTTATGCCCATCACGGGCACATAAAAGTGTTTTTCTTTTAAAAACAACACCTTTGTGCGTACATAATCGTTATAGTTCAAAGTCTTTTTTTTCTTCTTTCCACCCAAATGTCATGTTTTCTGCTCCGTAATTCCCCCCACTTCACCTCAAGAACTCAAAACCTCTTTGGTACAATGTATTATTTGAAAATCAAATGTATCAACATAGTCGAGAACCGTCGTCCAAGTCGAGGCCCAAGGGCCAAATCTGGCTCGCCGCATCATTTCATTCGGCCCGCCAAAGCAAATCAAGATTGTGAAATTCCATGCTCATCTATCGAGATAGCTAGCTAGCTATCCCTTTTACTGTTTAGATATCTGGCTAATCCCTTACCACACAGGTGTCAAAGTCAAGACCCAAGGGCCAAATGTGGCCCTCCACATTATTTGATTCGGCCCGTGAAAGCAAATCAAACTTCCATGCTCATTTATTAGGCTAGCTAGCTAGCAATCGAGCTAGCAAGAGACAAAAGACTTTGACACCCTTGTGTTAGAGAATCGACGTCGCGGGCGCACATTGAGCTGAAGCAACTCGGTGCGCTGGTCTCCGAAGCGATTAGAGGGCGGATAAAAGAAGCGTGGGGCGGACGCCTGCACTGGAGGTGCTGGAGATAGTGGAAGAAATAATAATAATAATAATAATACATTTGATTCATAAGCGCCTTTCAAAACTCTCAAGGTCACTTTACAGTCACAGGATAAGCAAGCTTTGAGCAGCGGCAGCCATATGCGCCAGCGTTCACTCAACCCGGACGTAACTCAAATAGATAGAAATCCAGCTGGCTAATATATAGCTAATAATAATAATCATCATCATCATCATAATCATGATGATCATAATAAAAAGAATACATTGTATTCATAAGCGCCTTTCAAAACTCTCAAGAACATAGCTAGCTAGATAGCCAATAGATAGCAAATAGATAGCTAGCTAGGTGGCCCGCTTGATTAATCTTTTGAATCGTCAAAAGTGGACGAATATTGCATCACCGTGTCTACAATAGAAAAAAAACTTTTGGGGATAATATCTGCATGGCAACACGTTGAAGCTGAAATCTGATTGGACTGAAAAGAAATAAATGAGACAATCAATCAAATCAAGACAAAAATTGTTGGAAATGAATGATTTGCACTTTGGTCACATTGTAAATTTCGCTGTGCGTTTGAAATAAGCCCGCATTGAATATGTTACGGTGTTAAGATGCCCGATCTGATCTGTGTGTGCACGCATGCGTGCACTTTTTTTTTTTTTTTTTTTTTTTTTTTTTTTGCGCTGATTCAAAAACAAAAGCACCAGTGACCAAAAACCGCGTCGGTTTTCATCCAGAGAACAACGAGGAAGTGAGGAGTCGACCGGACCGGACCACTTGCAGCCCCCTCTCTGCCGCCCTCCTCCCTCCCCCTCTCTGCCTCGATGAATCACATCCTGCAGGCATTCGCCGCGATTCTTTCTTCCCCCGACCAACAACGGGGAAGTCGTTCTTTTGTCCGGGAAGCCGATTTGTCCGCCGGGACGTCAGCCCGGATTATTTTGAGTGGCGCTCCAATCTTGTTTTTAGCTCTGACCTGCGGGCACCTGCGCCGAGCAGACATTTCGTTTCTATAAAACGGCCGTCGTCCATGTTGCACCGCGTGATCAGACTTCCGCCCGGGGGAGGGGGGGCGGGGTTATAAACGTAATTGTCTCTGTCCTGGAATCCTTTGAAAAACTCCAAAGATATAAAGTGACATTTTATTTCAAGCCACCGCCTCAGAGAATCACACCTGCGGACCACAAAAAACGGACGGAATTAACAACTTTATAATGCTAAAACAGGGGTCTCAAACTCAATTTACTCGGGGGCCGCTGGAGGCAGAGTCTAGGTGAGGCTGGGCTGCATCGGGTTTTCCACAAGAAAATCACAGATAAAGCATTCCAATGCTCTCAAAATCTGTATTTTTAACACACAAAAAAATGAATTAAACGAATAAATGGAAAAATGAATAAAAAAATTAATGAACCAGTAAAAAATAATTTAATGATCATAAGACAGTTACAGACGACTGAAAAAAACCACAGGAAAACTAATTATTTTAATAGTTTGAAATGTCTGTATTCACAGTTCTTTAACCTTTAACTTTCTTAACATAAAGAAAATATTGAACATTAACTGTCCTAAACATTGCTTATCTTGCCTACTTGTTCAGCTCCATACACAAGTTTCAATCATATCAATCATGCGGGCCGCACTAACATTAATCTTTCATATCAAGGTGGGCCACAAAATATTATTTCGGGGGCCGCATTTGGCCCGCGGGCCGCGAGTTTGAGACCCCTGTGCTAAGCAAAGCACCAAGCAAACTGGAACGGTCACTTTGAGAATCTCCCCCAGAAACTTCGTATGGGTCACGGGACTTAAATTTTAGCGCCGTAATTTAGAAAACGAGGATGTCGGCTTATTTATTTTTCCGGATCGGCGCCGTATTGCAGCAGGCGAACCGTTTTTGGCTGAAAACGGATGACATCATGCGAGGCGTAGGCGGCCGTAATGGCCGCCATTCAATATTCTAACTGTAAAAAAGTTTTTATTGATGTATTTATTTATTTTAAAATTACAGCATGTTATTGAGAACGCCCAGCCGTGCGCGTGGCGGGATGTTCTTGGACCTAGCGTAGCTTTTTGACATAAACGACTTTCCTGTTGCTGGAAGGAAACTTTTGAAAACACTAGCCCCTCCCCACCCCCTTCCCGCCCCTCTTTGCAAACAGCAAAAACTTTCGTGGTGGATTATTTGTCTTTTCCGGGAAAAAACAGTAATAATTCTTTTTTAGCCCAAATTAGTGGCTACTCAGTTTGAGGATTAGCGACAACAGACGGCTAACTCCCCAATTTAAATATACGTCGCTTTAATGGATGCCGCCATGTTAATTACGCGACACGTTGTGGCGCCGATGAGTCACATGACGAGGCTGGCGGAAGAAGAAAGTATCCCAACGAATGACTCGCACGACCGGATTAGCATATGACGCGGTCGGTCCAGTAGTATTTTGTACAACCGCCCCCATTTCAAGCTCAGATAACTCCAGACACATATAACATAGGAATTAGCTCTTTTTTTTACTGATGAAAGAAGACAGTCTAAGGTTTTTAACGCTGTATTGAATGTTTGAATGAGTGCTTACAGAAATAGCCACACGTTGAAATATATCCTGGCTGTCAATCATGACCAGTGGTGTAATTTATAGTTAAAACTTATTGTGATTATTTTTATTACTAATTATTATTTAAATGCAGTTCAGTAGGGAAAGAGATGCCCATTTCATGGTATCAAATGGTGAGTATAGTTTTGCTCTTTTGAATGTTGCTGTGCCGATAACCATTTTGTGTTTGGGAGCCTTTTACTGAGCATCTTCATCTTTCTTAAGTTTATCAAGTTGCTTGTTCTGTAGCGACAAGGGGACACAAGTCAGTGTCTTCTTGTGCCAGTCCCAAGCCCGGATAAATACAGAGGGTTGTGTCCGACATAAAAGCCTGGCCAAAACAAACATGTGAATCAAACCTCTGAAGATGGAGGACACTGATTCGCTGTGGCGACCCCTTGAAGGGAAAAGCCGAAAGGAAAACAAGAAGAAGATTGAATGTTTATGTAGTCCGAAAACTCAATATTCTGGGGGTCCTGGAATTCGAGTGACAATGACAAAAACCCGGACACTGTGGTCACATTTTTGCACATCGTCTGGCAGTGAATGAGTTAAAACAGTGCCTTGGGGCAGTGGTCCCCAACCCTTGGCCGGCGGACCAGTACTGGTCTGCAGATCAATCAATATCGGGCCGGGCACCCATACCCAAGAATTAATTCTTTATTTCTATTTTATTTATTAAACGAGTTGCGCTGTCTTACTCTGAAATAAACGAATTCTCCTTTCTCTGTTATATATCTTCATTTAGTGCACAGGTGTCAAAGTCAAGGCCCGGGGGCCAAATCTGGCCCGCCACATCATTTTTTTCGGCCCGTGAAAGCAAATCAAACTTGTAAAATTCCATGATGCTTGCTAAAATCTTAACCAAAATTTCATATTTTTGGATGTGAACCACAATAACAGTCATTCTTCTTGACTTCAGATTTGAAAACGAGTTATTCGTTCATTTGTTGTGCGCTCTATATGTGATATGTGGAAGGGATTCAACATTCTAATGGCTTCCCCAAATTCATAACGGCCCTCGAGAGGAAACCGTAACTATAATGTGGCCCGCGGCAAACAATTACTTTGACACCCTGATTTAGTGCCTAAATTTAACGAAGCTAGCAAATGTCGCCTGAAACAAAAAATCACAATGGATTCACTGTGTGAATTGAATTGGTTGAAGTGCAGCGAAAGTGATGGCAGGCCCAAACGTAGCATTGACGATTAACTTAACAGCGACGATTAAAATCAATCAATCAAAAAATAAATTGCTATTCCCTGCGGAGAAAAAGGGCAACTATTTCTAGACGCTCCCTGTGTGTGCATCCAAGGTTGCTGTAAGTCTGTCATGAGCATTAGCGTCGGTCTGAGCCCAGCATATTAACTGCAGGTTTAACCCGCGCTATAATTAATCCTTGTCATGCTCATCTAGAATTCATGGAGGTGTTTTTTTTTATATTGGGGGGGGGGGGGGTATTTTTTTATGGCTTTGGAGGAAAAAAAGAGGCTGTTATTTAAATTGTGTAGTATCTTGAGCAAGTGCTCAGATCTCAATATTTTGCTTTCCTCCAGGATAATGTTGCACAGTCCAAAACGCAGCGGAATAATAAAGAACGCGATGATGCCATTTTAATCTGATTCTAATTCAAGTTGACCAAATGGTTCACATTCCTTCAAGGCATTTTTTTTTCCGGTGTGTTTTCATAAATATTCAACATGCGTGGTCCAAAGAGATGCGCGGCTTTGTTTGGTAGTGAAATGACAAAAGCTCTTTGTTGTTCCACATCAATCTGATCAATGAAAATGTGCCGCGGAAGATCAAACAAAACGATTCCCAACTTTGTAAATGTGCTTTTGAAAACCAGATGTTTAAATGAATCCATACGTACTTTTGAAAACTACAAATGTCATCCATTCATTGCCACTGATTATGAAAACAAGTTTGATTTCAGAATTGGCCTCGCTATTTATTTATTGATTCATTCATTTACTGATGTATTCATGTATTTTTATTCATTTATATTTCTTCTTCTTTTCCTTTCGGCTTTTCCCCTCAGGGGTCGCCACAGCGAATCAATGTCCTCCATCTATCCTCTCCATCTTCTTCTTTCACACCGGCTACCTTCATATCCTCTTTGACCACACCCATAAACCTTCTCTTCGGTCTTCCTCTCGGTCTCCTGCCTGGCAGTTCAAGACTCAGCATCGTGGTCCCGGTATAGTCACTGTCTCTCCTCTGGACATGTCCAAACCATCTCAGTCTGGCCTCTCTAACTTTCTCTCCAAAGCCTCTAATATGAGTTGTCCCTCTAATGTACTCATTCCTGATTCTATCCAACCTGGTAACTCCCAAAGAAAACCTCAACATCTTCAGCTCTGCTCCCTCCAGCTCTGCTTCCTGTCTTTTCTTCAGTGGCACTGTCTCCAGTACAAACATCATGGCTGGTCTCACCACTGTTTTATACACTTTTCCTTTCATCCTAGCTTAAACCCTTCTATCGCACATCACACCTGACATTTTTCTCCAGCCGCTCCAGCCTGCCTGGTCACGCTTCTTCACCTCTTTTCCACACTCTCCATTGCTCTGGACAGTTGACTCCAAGTGCTTAAAATCCTCCACCTTTATCTCTTCTCCCTGTAGCATCACTCTTGCACTTGGATCCCTCATATTCACACACATATATTCCGTCTTGCTGCGACTGATCTTCATTCCTCTCCTTTCCAGGGCATATCTCCACATCTCTAGTTTCTCCGCCACCTGATCCCTGCTGTTTCTGCAGATCACAATGTCATCTGCAAACATCATGGTCCAAGGAGATTCTTGTCTAACATCGTCTGTCAGCCTGTCTGTCCATCACCAGAGCAAACAAGAAGGGGCTCAGAGCTGACTCCTGGTGGAGTCCCACCTCCACCATGAATTCCTCAGTCACACCAACAGCACACCTCACAACTGTCCTACAGTCATGATACATGTCTTGCACCACTCTGACATACTTTTCTGTCACTCCAGACTTCCTCATGTGATACCACAGCTCTTCTCTGGGCACCCTGTCATACGCTTTCTCCAGATCTACAAAGACACAATGCAATTCCTTCTGACCTTCTCTGTACTTCTCTATCAGCATTCTTAAAGCATCTGTCGTACTCTTTCGGCATGAAGCCATACTGCTCCTCACAAATGTTCACTTTTGCTCTTAGTCTAGCTTCAACTACTCTTTCCCAGAGTTTCATTGTATGGATCATCAACTTTATTCCACTGTAGTTACTACAACTCTGCACATCTCCCTTGTTCTTAACAAAGTTGTTCTTTGTTCTTGTTATTCATATACATTTATTGATATTTATTATTTTATTTACTATTTATTTATTGATCTATTTCTCTACATATTTATTTATGTATATGTATTTATTCTTGTCTATATATCTATTGATATATTTATATGTCTAGTTATTAATTTATTTATTCCTTAATTTATATATTTTTTTTAATTCATGTGATTATTTATTGATATTTATCTATTCGTATTTAGTTATTCGTGTGTTTATTTCTTGATATTTTTATTAATATATATTTATATTTATTGCAAATTTCCCCATTGTGGGAAGATGAACGGTTTTGTGATTCTGATTTTCTGATTCTGATCGATTGACATATTTATCTATTCCTTTATTCATTCATGTATTCTTTTATTCATTCATTCGTTTATTCATGTATTCATTCCTTTATTTATTTATTCATCCATGTGTTTATTTTTTGATATTTGTTGATCTATTTACCTACATTATTTATTTATCTATGTATCTATGCATGTATTCACTTATATATGTATTTATGTATTAGGCATGAATGAAATAATATATAAAATTTGAGAATGAATGTTTTCTTTTCACGGAATTTAGAAAAAAATGCAAAAAAAAAAAAAAGTTGACCAGATCATATCAACGTTTTTTTGCATCATTTTGAACCCATCAAAATCCAATTCATGAATCCGATTTCATTGAAAGCATCCGTGCAGAGGTTGCGGGCTCGTCACATTCGCCTTTAAAATGGTTACATGTGAGCATCCGACTTCCGATGGACCGGTTTTTCCTCACTTATTGTACAACAAATCCCCCCGCCCCCCGTGCCGATTTGTTTTCTTCCAGTAGGAACCTGGAGCGGATCGCGACAAAATATTGCATATGTTTGAAAGAATCCCTCTCCGAACGAGCTCCCGTTCTGCGTTACTGAGCCGTGAGTCACCCCGGCGAAGGAACCCGGCGAGGGATGAAAGCGGTATTAGTGCCGCTTAATTCGTCGTGACAGTTGGAAATGTTCAATCCTGCGGGGGGGCTCAGTTTAGCTCCTTCACTCCCTGTCTAAGTAGGTTAAACACAAACCGCTGCCATCAATCCCGGAACGCCAACCAAATCCAAACAGCCCCACCAAACACTGGCTGCGTCGTCTCTGCTTTTTTTTTTTTTTTTTTTTTGGTGGGGCGACAGAAGAAAAGTTGAACGCACTCGAGAATACCTTCAAGGGGCTTCAGAGCAATTGGCCGCCACCATTTTAACTAATTTACTGCCATTCCCGAATTTATTCGGGATTTGAAAAGTTGAGCGCCATGCCCGATTTTGTTCAGGTTTTGGTTTTTGTTGCGGGGTGGGGAGGGTGCTGATAAAGCACTGATCAGACCTCTGGCAATGTTCTTTCCCTTCCACAAGGGGGCAGATTTTGCCTTTTGTCCATGTTAGCGCTTTGTCACAGCTTCAGCTATTGTTAAGGGACAACCGACGTCCCCGGACAAGTTGCGTCCATAATTTGTAAAATCACTTCAAATGACTTCTACTGAGCGTATTTTATAATGATTCCAGCGCCAGCCGAGGAGCTCCCCGGAGTGCGCGAATCCCTTCTTGGATAACCGCTGTCATCCTCTCAGTCTGACAATGGGTAGAAAGTTGCTTCCAGTGGTGAAAGGGAGCAATCGTCATAATAATGGAGCAAACATATCAGACAAACATTCAGCTGTTAGAACGAGGAGCTAAGCGGAGTTAGCGATGGATAACCGCTGTCATTAATACGTACGTTCGTAACTCTTCATCTTGAAAGTTTAAACAATGTTTTGCATGCCCAACCATTCAACAATCTGCATTGATGTTGACATCTTGAAGCTTATTATTTGTTATTCATGTCCTTATATGCTACATATCACCCAAGTTGATATTGCTTATTCGCGGAGCTTCACATATGCTTCATATGTTGTGTCCTTCACCAGTTTTGTCGCTTTGCTCAGACAGCTCAAATTGATACGGAAGGACTTCTGTAATCGATCGCAAACACTTATGCTTTCCTCTTCAGAACTATTTGAATCATATTCATAACTGGATGAGTAACAAGAAAGGATCTATTTCCAAATCTGAACTCTTTGAAACCATTGTTTTGATTCTGGAGCAAGGCAGTTTGAGAAGGACTATCCTGACGAGACATCACGAACTGGGGGCGGGACTTTCTGAATGTCACCAGTTTTGAGCTCATTAGTGGCAGTTTTGGGCAACTTTAAGTCATTTTAATTGGTGTTTTGCGTTTGACTAAAATATCAGTATGCTTGTTTTGGGTATTTTAGATGCTATAAACGTTTTTCTGATGTCAGTCAGGAAACAAAGAAATAGTGTCGGTTGTCCTTTAAAGCGCTATTATATAAATCAATAGGTATATATTGTACTTTATACATCTGCCCTCATTTGAAGCTCAGATAACTCCAGAACAATATGACTTAGGAATTAACTCTTTTTTCTGATGAAAGAAGAGAGTCAAAGGTTTCTTACGCTGTATTGAATGTTTATGTCGTCCCAAAAGTCATTATTCTGTGGGTCCTGCAATTTGAGTGACAATGACAAAAACCCTGGCACTGGAGTAGATAATTTTTTTCACATCGTCTGGCAATGAATTAGCTAACGGCGACCAAGCGGAACACCCGACGACCGCGCTTGTCAATCGCCATTTTAGGATTCTTCTCATTCCAATGTTATTTGCTGTACTATTCGCCGAGGAAAAAACATTTTGGGTCGTGACCAAACAGCGACGGCGCCAATGACAAAAATAAAAGCAAATGTTGTCATTCTCTCCACCAGACGTGTTGTCACTCTGGGCGGGGTGAATTGTACTTGGGCAATCATTTTTTTGGGTCCCAACTTATTTTGGAAGTGAGCAAAACAGGAAGCGGCACGGGAAAAGAAACAAAGCCTTGTTTCACTGAAAACGTCCACGTCGCCCTCCGATGATGTCACTTCGCCTCACCTGATTTTGAAAAAAAAAGGACTCCCGATGTTGCTTCTTGCGAACTGCCGGCACGGTCGCATATTGGCGGGGCGAAGACCCTCCCTTCCCCCTTGACCTCCCCGCAGCTGCTCTGCTGCATGAAATTAGAGAGAAAAGCACGACGAGGAAATTTATGCCGCTGCCTCTTTGCGCCCGAACAAGCTGAGCGGAAACTGATCACATCTGATCACAGTCATGTTTGCGATGAGGCTAGCGGTGCGTGTGTGTGTATTTGTGTGTCGGGGCCAATTCACAGAGCCGTGAACTCATTTTAGCCCGTCACAGCTCATTTTTGAATCATGTTTTATCATCAGAATTTTCGGGAGCTTTTCAGTTTTTAATAATCTCGCAGTTCATTTCACTTTCTCCCTCCACCCGCGATAGAATACACGATAGAATTGCAAAGTCGTATAGAGTACGTCCGTGGATATATATATACAGTCCAATAGAATTGACTTTTGCATACAGTGATACCTTGGCTTAATTGGATCCAAGAAAATGTATGTAAGGCAAAAAGTGTGTATTCCAAACATTAATTTCCAGAGGAAACCATTAAAATGAGAATAATCCATTCCCATAAAGCATAATTTTCATGTTATTTGTGGAGCACGATTGATGGGATATTTTAACCTTGCAGTCTACACCCTGCCTTCGAACTATCAATAAAGTTGAAACAAGTCGAAATTTAACTGTTTTCTCTCCATTTTCTCACAATTTCTCTTGTTTTTGTTTTTTTCACTTTTGTTTTTTGTTTCAAGCTCTGTCGTCTCCCTTTCGTATGTGTGTGTTTCTGTTTCTGTCACCCTTCTCCCCGCTCACTGCTGCGTGTGTCCTACTGCGTGTGTCCCTTCCCTCCTCTACCACGGATATTGACCAATCACGTGCGGCTTTAACCGAAGACCGGAAATAGAGGACAAAAAATAGGGAAACTGGGAGTGGGGAATAGAGGAAAAAGAAGTCGGCTGCCATTTTCAGCTCCTAGTTAGGAGAACTGTCTCGTTCGCGAACGACACCTCACTCATTGTGCCTCATCCGTGTGTTTCCCGAAAAATAGTTTGTATGCCAGGATTATATTCTCGCGAATTTAACGTTTGTAAGGCAAAAAGTTCGTTAGCTAAAGCGTTCGTAAGCTGAGGTATCACCGTACTTGTATTTCATTTTTTAGAGGATACCCTCAACCCCAAAATGCCCCACCCTCCTACCATATAATTTCATAAAATAAGACAATGTGACAAGGAGAGCAAATGTCATCATCATATGTCTGCTTGGACTGCTTGGCATTAATTATTCAATCCGAGCAGAAAATGGTATTTACCCCCACCCCCCCCCCACCTACAAAAAGATGGAGGCTAAACGCCCCAAAACTATTGGCTGCTCAAATTGATGGAGACAAATTAAGGAAGTCAAGTGAACCGAAGCGGACCGCACAGAACGAGGACAAATGTCGGGCTTCTGCTTGTTGTTTTTGTCGTGAGATGACCAAAAAGAAGACAAAAATACGTTATTCTTCCTCTTATTACTATTATTTAAATCGTTAGCATGATCCATTAGCTAGCGCCAAAATCAGCCATTTTTTTGGGGTTAAATTTATATTTTAGTCTCTCAACACGACGTGACAAATCTAAAGCGACAGACTGACTGACATGCGTGTGTTTGTGTGCAATGGCAACATACTCTTCAGCGTTGATTTGTTCCACTGTCTCTACTTTTCAGATTATTATTAGCCACGAGGCTTACGCACACGCGCACGCAAGTGCATGAATTATTCATGAATTTGGTAGGTACACATTTACATGAATCCGAATATTAACTCATTCACTGGCATTCCTGAAATTATTCGGGAATTGAAAATATGACGTGGATCACTGTTTTGGTTTTTCTAGCTTGGGTGCCGATAAAATGCTGGTCAGACCTCTGACCCTGTTTTTTATCTTCCACAAGGGGGCAACATTTGCCTTTTTTCCATGTTAGTGCTTTGTTACGGCTTCGGCTGTTGTTAAAGCACAATATAAAACAATATGGATGTATTGCGTTGTATTTTGTACATCTGCCCCCATTTCGAGCTCAGATAACTCCAGACCCATATAATTTAGGAATTAAATCTTTTTTTCTGATGAAAGAAGAGATTATGGTTTCTAACGCTGTATTGAATTTTTATGTAGTCCTCAAAGTCAATATCACGCGCACAAAAAAAAAGTTATTATCCCGTGACTTTAAAGTGTCCTTGACAGTTTTGAGAGGTGCTTAGAAATCAAATGTATTATTATTAATACATTACATTACACACAGTGTGAGTCCTGGAATTCAAGTGACAGTGACAAAAACCCTGGCACTGGAGTGGACACATTTTTGCACATCGTCTGGCAGTCTTCTTCATGTCCTTTCAGCTTTTCCCTTCAGGGGTCGCCACAGCGACTCAGTGTCCTCCATCTACCCCGGTTTTGTGCATCCTCTTCTCTCACTCCAGCTACCTTCATGTCCTCTTTGACAACATCCATAAACCTCCTCTTCAGTCTCCTGCCTGGCAGTTCAGGGCTCAACATCCTTCTCCCGATATAGTCACTCTCTCTCCTCTGGAAATGTCCAAACCATCTCAGTCTGGCCTCTCTGACGTTCTCTCTAAAGCCTCTAATATGAGAAGAAAAGCCTCTAATATGAGAATTCACCCTCTAATGTACTCATTCCTGATCCTATCCAACCTGGTCACTCCCAAAGAAAACCTCAACATCTTCATCTCTGCTTCCTGTCTTTTCTTCAGTGGCACTGTCTCCAGTCCAAACATCATGGCTGGTGTCACTACTGTTTTATACACGTTTCCTTTCAAACCCTTCTATCACACATCACGCCTGACATTTTTCTCCAGCCGTTCCAGCCTGCCGGGACACACTTCTTCACTTCTTTTCCGCACTCTCCATTGCTCTGGACAGTTGAGCCCAAGTACTTAAAATCCTCCACCTTCTTTATTTGCACATCGTCTGGCAGTCAATGAGTTAAAAACGATCGTCGGCGAGCGTAGGTCAATGTCACTCTGCCTGCTTTTCTCACAAATTTTCGGGACAGGAAAGAATTAAAGCGGCAGACGTGACTCAAACCAACAACACACACCTCAGCTGTGTCAATGTGCAAGGGTGGGGAGCCCAGGTTGTTAAGGTTACGGTGACGCTCTTTAACCCCCGAGGAGTGATGTCACACGGCCTCCGCCCTGTCGACGTCGGGGTGATGTCAACGGTCAGAAATCTGTTGACTGACTTAACCCAAAAAACTCAAAAGCCCACATTTGATGCTGTTTAGTGGTCGGAGAGATTTCTCCAGCGTACAAATTCCAGACATACAAATGCCATGATCGCAGTTCTTATTTACTATTTTTGGACTTTTCTTGAACGTCTTGAAGCAAAGGATAACATTTCAAAGACAGAAAAAAACTCCCCGAGCTGTATTTGTCATCAACGGTTAGTCGAACATGGCTGATAAACTACAGTCAAACTTCGGTTTTCAACCATAATCCGTTCCAGAAAGCTGTTCAAAAACTGATTTGGTCAAAAACCAAAAAGTTTCCCATTTTAATCAATGTTATCAATGTCTGTTTTTTTTTTTAATTGATATTGATCGCTTGCTCACAATGAACGCTACACAAGGATAATGCGTCGCTCACAATCAGACGTGACACCAAGAAGTACATAATATAAGGAAGTGAAGGGGAGTCGAGTGGTGCATTCAGGTGCGCTCGGTTTGGTCGAGAACCCATTTTCGCTTGTAAAGCCAGGCATAACAAAACGACATTTATGGTCAAAAACTAAATTGGTCGAGAACAGAGACATTTGAAAACACGCGTTTGACTGTATTTGTCGTTGTTACAGAAAAAAAAGTCAGACGCATTAAAATTTTGGGGGTTTTGAAGGCACCGTTGAGGTCAGTGAGAAGCTAGCCATCGAAGGTGCGCACCCTCGTGTCCAATAATGAATCAGCGCTACTTGGCGAGCACGCATTTAACAATTTCGTGTGCGCCAAAGTCACATTTGGCGAGCACAAAATAGTTATTAGTGCGCACAAATTAGTAGTCAGAGAAAGAAAATGAGCGCTTTCCACATGAATCGCCATTTAATCCGCATGAATAATACGTTTGTGTAAGCTCTCCGTCGTACAGCAGTGGTCATTCGATGAAAAGGTTTCTTCAGCCGTCATCTGTACTTTTTCTTTTTTTTTTAAGGTGTCGGACATTTCGCTTCTCATCTAAGAAACTTCGTCAGCAAACTAAAGTCTTACTGGTAGTTTAGGCCCTATATACAGTAAAGTCTCGTTATATCGATATCGGATATATCGATAGTCCCGGTTATATCGATACTATTTCTATGCACGCACGGAGAAAATTACATGCAAACAGGGTCGGCTATATCGATAGTCCCGGTTATATCGATATTTTTTCCGACTCCCTTGAATATCGATATAACGAGACTTTACTGTATATATATCCCTACTGTCCAGACATGGCGGTGCCGGACACTGCTATGATAGGTCCCTACTCTCAGGTTGGGGGGAGCAGAGGACTACTCCCTGCAGCTGCTACACTGATAGTTCCTGTCGTTCTGACTAACGACTGGCCTGATTGCCCCAATTCGACCGGTATCACCTCATCAGTATTACTAATCCTATGTTGCCTAAGCAGGCTATTGTATGAACGATCCAAATTGAACCTCACCCCACCAGACCGGTTTAATGAAGGATTTAGTTGTTTTATGAAAATCGCTTCTTTTACTCCCCTTTCAAACCATCTATGTTCTTTCGCTAAGATTTTAACCTCATTGTCGTCAAATGAGTGGTTGCTAGCTTTTAGGTGCATATGTACTTCCGATTGAGGCCCACTGGTATTATCCCTGCGATGTTGATAAAGTCTTTTTTTGAGAATTTGTTTCGTCTCCCCAATGTACTGCTCTTTACAATTTTCATTCTTACAATGTATTGAATAAACGACATTACTTTGTTTTTCATTCGGCAACCTATCTTTTGGATGCACTAATTTTCGCCTTGAAGTGTTTATCGGTTTGAAATAAGTCGGAATGTATTATTTTATTGGGATAGAGCAGACTCGTTTCTCCATGAGTAAAAAACAAAGCCGTTCAAGTATAACACAAAATATCAAACGGAGACCATTTTTTCCCTGAAATGGCACATACCTTATTCCAAATTTGATGTTGAGTCAAACATGACCGATCCCAACTCTAAAAATACCAGTGAGATATGCGTCTTAAGAAAATAAAAACAACAAACAAGTCCCTTAGCTCAGCAACACATCGGCAGTAACCTCTCGTGCCTCATTCACCCCTTGAACTCGTTTTATTCCCTGCCTGAGGTTTGATCGAGAAATGTGCTCCACGGCCCCCCTTTTTTCTTTTCTTCCCCACTTTCTTTACTCATCCCCAAGGCATTTTTTTTTTGCTGCCGTATCCATGGAAGTACCCGATTATTGGCAGCCACATCAGACGATGCTATGGATCTGATAAAAGCCGGCAGGCACATTTGAGATCATGGATGCCTTTTTATTTAGATACGTACGTTGTGGTTTGCTAACCTCCACTTACGAGCAAGCGTGAGCTCGGCGCTGCAGGCAAAAAAAAAAAAAAAATTGAGTCCAAAGTGAAGAAAATGAAAAGTGAAGCTGTGCGTTTTTTTTCCTATCTGGGTCAGAGGGATGAACAGATTCATCGGCATCCGATTTGCATCAGCGCGATTGACTAGAAAGAAAAGATGTGATGCAAAGAGGGGACGTGAGGCCTTATGTCTCACCGTCGCTTCCTTCTTTAAATCGCAGTTTGGTTCGGGGCCGCCACGAAAAATGGACAAAATTCGGGGGGAAAAAAATCCTGGCCACCCCCCCTACCGACTGTCGAGGACTTGCCCACAATAGCTATCCGGCTGGCTGGCTGGCTGGCTAGCGAGCTGCTAGCTAGCTTTCTATCTATTTGTCATAGTATTGTCTTTGTCTTACTATTCTATTTGAGTTACTTCCGGGTTGAGTGAACGCTGGCGCGTGTGCCTGCCACTGCTCACCCACAGAAAAACTTATCCTGTGACTGTAAAGTGACCTTGAGAGTTTTGAAAGGTGCTCATAAATGAAATGTATTATTATTATTAATTATTATTATTATCAAGACAAATCCGACTGAACCCTCTGCACCCTTCCCACTACCTTTTCTAGCGACTCCCCTTCAGGCAGGCGCTACTGATCCATGCGCAACAAATCCAAATGCGCTACACGGTGATGATTAAGTGGCTTTTTTGGGGGATGGGGGGTGCGATGATATTATTGGCACAGTACAAACGATTTCATTGGTCTATGCAATATAATGCAATACATATTGACTTATGTAGAATCCTTAGGTTCAAAATATTGTGATAGGACACAATTGTTGAATACGACACAATCGCACAACAACAGTAATCATTTAACACACACACACACACACACACACCCCCCCACCCCCGTTTTTCCGACCCGATAACCTTGATGCTACAGGGCGGTGGAGGGGGGTTATGGCTCCGACTTGAAGCATTGTGTTTTGACTAGAGCAGTTCACCTGGATCAGATTCCCCCACCATGAAAGGTCAGTTCACCCGAGGGGAGGTCACAGTGGGTGGGCGAGGGGGAGTCTGCCATCTAACCTGCAGCTCGGAGGAGATGATAAACGTCTTCTAAAATTACTACAAATACAAGATGTGATTTTTTTCAAAGCCACACAATGTTTTAAAACCATAGTTCCCGATTTATGCAAAATTCATATTTAATTCTTGTCGTTAAGAGCGGTAGGGGGGCAGAATTTCCTCACCTAGTCTGCACCGCCACCTGCTGTCCAGTTGTGTCACAGCAATTCACGCTCCTTCAATTCAGTTTTAAATAAAAACAATCAATTCAAAAGTACGCGACGGACAGTAGACCGTAAACGCCTCTTTGTAATTTGTCAGGCACCAGATAAAAATATATTTGAATCATTTCCAATTTTGTCAATGAAGTAAACATTGATGAGAAGGTTTCTTCAGCCGTCATTTGTACTTCTTTGGAGGTGTCGGATGTTTCGCTTCTTATCCAAGAGGCTTCGTCAGCGAACTAAAATCTTTTGCTGGTAGTATTTGCCCTATATAGATATGCCTACTGTCCAGACGTAGCGGTGCCAGACTCTACTATGATTGGTCCCTGCTGTCAGGTAGGGGGGAGCAGAGGACTACTACCTGCGGCTACACTGATTACTTCTAAAGACCTGACTGATTACTTCTATTGTCCTGCCTGAGGATGGGCTCTACGACTGGCCTGATGGCCCCATTTGATCTGATATCACCTCATCAGCATAACCGAGCCTATGTCGCCTAAGAAGTCGGTTGTAGATACAATCCAAATTGAACCTCACCCTACCATGGTGATTTAGTGAAGGGTTTTGCTGTTTTATGAAAATCGCTTCTTTTACTCCCCTTTCAAACCATCTATTTTCTTTCGCTAAGATTTTAACCTCATCAAATGAGTGGTTGCTAGCTTTTAGGTTCATGTGTACTGCAGATTGAGGCCCACTAGTATTATCCCTGCGATGTTGATAGTCTTTTTTTGGAGAATTTGTTCAGTCTCCCCAATGTATTGCTCTTTACAATTTTCATTTTTATAATGTATTAAATAAACTACATTACATTGTTTTTCATTTGGTAGCCTATCTTTTGGATGCACTAATTTTTGCCTTAACGTGTTTATCGGTTTGAAATAAGTAGGAATTTTGTGTTGCCAAAGGACTCTGTAGTTTTTCAGAAAATCCTGCAATGTAAGGTACTGCTACTCCTCTCCTTTTTGTATCTTCAGAATTTTTGGTTTCATTCCCTATTCTTTTGACATTTGTTAAAAGACCACTGAGGGTAACCACAGTTAGCGAGTGCTCTCCTGACACTTTTTGACTCCTGATGTGTCATTCACAAACGAGCCGGTCCTAAGATCCGGATCTTTGAAGTGAACGACAGAACCGGCTCCTAACTGGGAGCCAGATATGGGAGCCAACTTTTTTTTCTCGCAATTTCCCACACCCGGTCTTCTGTTAAAGCCTCCCGAGATTGGTCAAGATCCGTGGTATAGGAGGGAGGGGGGATTACATACCGCACTGCAACACTGCAACAAGTAATCTTGGAAAAAAATCATCAAGTATGGAAGTACACCGTTTTCCGCTGAATGAAACAAATGACATTTTGTCAAGAAAAAACCTTTTTCTATTTCCACTTTATTTTTTGAAACACGTTTTTCCTTCCAAGTCCATCGTCACCAATTTTCTTTTGTAGAAATACAAAATGGCTGAAAACAGTCAGTCAAGATGGCGCCCAAATCCACACTACAAAATTTGGGCTGAAAGCTCATCACATAAGAAGGCAGTCAAGTTTGCAATGGGAAGCTTGTCACAAATATGACGCGTTCGAACGCGCCGCCACGACAGGTCGCCTCAAGGTAGGGCGAGCCCGACTCGTTCCAGTTTTCCAACAACGCCCCTCCCAAATTAAAAAATGACATTCGTCAGTGCTGAGTTTTTTCCGAATGTGCAAAACCGCCGTTGCCGCGCCGACATCCGCAATCACTCCGTAGCATTCGGTGTTCAGTCCATCGACGGCAGGGGGAGCCTCTTCACTTCTTTTACTCAACAGCTCCACCAACTGTTCCAGATCAGCGTTACAATTGAGTCCATTTTCGGGCCTCCGTCCTGTCACTCGATGCCTTTGAGCGTGTGGTAGATGTGTTTTGGTAAAATGACGTAGCCCTCGCTGAACGCGGTCGGCACGTCGCGGGTCTTGCAGGAGCCCCTCAGGCTTTTCAGCTGCCTCTCCTGACGCCGACATTTTTGCTGCGTGGTTTTCAGCTTCTTCCTCAGCAGCTCCAGCTGCTCCTCCAACTGCTGGATGCGCTTCTTCTGCCGCGCCGAGTCTTCCGCCGTGTAATTATGATCGCAGGAGACCATGACCGTGTCGCTGGGGATATCTGGCGGACTCCTGACAGGCTCCAACTCCTCCATGACGGGGTCAGAGGTCAAGGGAAAGGAGAGGGGAAAGTGGATGTCGGAGGGGAAGGGATCCTCCAGACATTCAGACTGTCAGATAGAAGAAAGAGAGTCCCCATTTGATGCGTTTGACTCACACGTAATGTAATTGTTGACTCGCGGGCCTGTTTTCTGACTTTGGTCATGTGATGTAGTCGCTGTTTTTTTAACGGGAGTTTCACGTTGGCTTCCCATGAAAACTACCGGAATGTTTTCGCACTGGCTGGGTTCATTTCCGCTGTTTTCCTGGTCAAAAGTGTATTTTTATTTGATTTTTTTGCAATTTCTCTGTAACTCTGGATTATTTTGTTGCTTTGTGGACCTTAACTCATTCACTCCCAGACAATGTGTCCACTCCAGTGCCAGGGTTTTTGTCATTGTCACTTGAATTCCATCACTTTGCTGCTGTGAAATGTAAATTTCTCCACTGTGAGACTAATAAAGGCATATCCAATCCAATCCAATAGTTTAAGGACTACATTAACATTCAATGCAGCGTAAGAAACCTTAGAATATCTTTTTTCATCAGAAAAAGAGAGTTATTTCCTAAATATGATGGGTCTGGAGTTATATGCTGCCGCTGCTCAACCGCAGAAAAAATATCCTGTGACTGTAAAGTGTCCTTGAGAGTTTTGAAAGGCGCTTAGAAATGAAAT
The DNA here is from genome assembly GCF_051943395.1 of Hippocampus bargibanti. Taxonomy (NCBI): domain Eukaryota; kingdom Metazoa; phylum Chordata; class Actinopteri; order Syngnathiformes; family Syngnathidae; genus Hippocampus; species Hippocampus bargibanti. Next base: position 4,456,200 of record NC_142751.1, on the reverse strand, counting down.
GTATTATTATTATTATTATATGAGCTTGAAATGAGGGTGGTTGTGCAAAATACAATGCAATACATATTGGTTGATATAGCGCTTTTACAACAGCTGATGCTATAACAAAGCACTAACATGGTAAAAAGGAAATGCCGCCCCCTTGTGGAAAGGAAAAAAAAAACATTGCCACAGGCCGTGGCCAGCGCTTTATCGGCACCCAAATTTTGACCAATTGAAAATTATTTAATCTGACTTGATTTTTTTTAAACACATGATTGATACATACCCATTTCACACCATTTCTTTTCGTTCTTTAGATTTCGGAAGTACATAAAAGCCCACTTGGTATTTGTCTGACCTGCTTTATTACCTTGATGTCATGGTTGAAGTGGAAAAGCGAAGGCACTGCATTCTCCTTCAGCACCCGGTTGTTGCACTCTCTCTTGAAGCACTCTTTAGTGAAGTGTTGCGAACAGATATTGCTGTACTTGGTGGGCTTGAAATTGTTCCTCCTCATTGCTGCCACCCATTTACCGCAGATATCCGGGCGGGCCAGGGGAAACCTGGTCATACAATCACATTAACACAGTTGAAGGAGATACAACACCATTTTGGACAGTTTTTGTTTTCTTTACAAAAAAATGTTTTGCTAAAAATGTAACCGTGTTCATATCTATCTTTATTCTATCTTTTCCAGCTATTTACCACTAAGACAATGACGTATTGTTGTTTTTATTTTTCGAACGGAAGTTGCTAAATTGTATTACATTCGATAAGAATAACCGTGATTCAGTGGATGTGTCAAGTCGAACAACGAAAGACAGATAACGTTACGAGAACGACATTTGCTTATCTGAGTGAAAAAAATCGTTCGTGACGTTAAAAATTATAAGTAATATTGTGTATTGTGAGGAAATACCGCAAGTCATGACGTCCAGTATTGAGTTCACAACCAAGGCTTTGCCCCATCATGTCATGTATTAGCTAATGCTAATGACCAACGCACATTTCAAGTGAACTCACTTGTGGAAGGAGATGTCTTTATCTTTGTTATAACGGTTTTTGCAGCCGTAAGCCGAGCAGGTCTGGACCATAGCTGCTTTCTCGGCAACTCACCGTGACACACGGACTGCGTGTCCACGATTCACCAACACGCGCGACAGCAATAGCAGCGTTTAGACCCCCGTGAGCTTCAGTGCCCTTAACAATGATGGAGGCCAGCGCGTGATTACGTATCTTTCACGTGAACAGATTACGGGAGTCGATTGGCTAACACGTGATTTTCTGACAGCCAATGAATTGTCTCGAAACTTTGAAGCAGACCGGTATATTCCTGAACCGTATCTCGTCTAACAATACCTTTAATTTATAAAGGCCTTTAAAAATTCTCAAGGACACGTTACAGTCACAAGATATTACTTTTCTGTGTGTAAATTTTAGAGATTATCAATTCAGACTTTGTTTTTGTTAATTCGATTTCATTGTTAAAAATGTAAAATGTTGTGAATCTGTATTTTACAAATACATGCCTGTATTTCAACTACCTTGTGAGTAAATATTTTTTTTTTTTGTTTCTATTTACATTTTATTTATAGGTGCCTTTCAAAACTCTCAAGGACACTTTACAGAATTCAGTGGACTTGATGTGAAACATACAGTCAACTTTTCTTTTGAAGTACTCAACTTAATACTGTATAATAGTGTGTGAGAAGATGGTAAAACATTACAAACCGTTTTGGTCAAAAAAAAAAAAAAAAAAAATGGTATTCATGATGAAGCTGTTTTTAGAAAGCATGTTGGTTTGCAAAGTTTTATCCAGAAGTAAATCCACCCAAAACAAAAAACACCCGAAAAACATATACACTGCACTGATAGTAGATTTGACAATGAGTAAAACACTCCAGGGCCGAAAAAATCGAGGACTGATAAACATTGATGCTGCTTGATGGAACAAGAACATTTAGTCCAGTTTATCTCACATTGTTATATATTCGAAATTGTGCAGATGAATCAAAACTTGACTGCAATACACAGTGGGCAAAATAAAGTAAAGCAACCTCAACCTGTAATGTAAAAAAAACATTTCCTATAAGGTATTGGTTGTTTGCTTTAGGCATACAAATAAATGAGCACAAATGGTGTTGAGGTGGGGAGAATAATTGCAATACGGAATCAAAATTTATCCAGTAACCGCTCTGTTTCAAACAAAAATTCCAAGAGCCAAAGAACATTTTAAAAAATGTAACCAGACAACTTTTCTGAATGATTTTTTGTGTGATTAGACACAATCTGCAGGCCTCACAAACCAAAGCATTTTTTGGTCAAATAACAATTACTGTCAAAAACATTAAAAAGACAGAGTTGATTCAGATTGATTGAAATCGATAAAATGTTACAAAGGGGATGCTGCCTCGTGAAGGACTCTGCCAAGAAAAAAAAAGCTACAGAGCCAAATGTAAATTCATGATGAATATGCCTGTGAAAAAAAATACATTGCAGGCCAAGGAATATGTCCAAATAATGGACAAAAAGTGTCAGGTACGCCGCTCATTCACACACACACAGAGCCATGCTCTTGCAGCCCCATTTCAGGATCCACTGCTATTGCAGGATGAGCGCTCTGGCAGATCTCGCGGATCTCCCAAATCTCTGTGCGCCTTTCCAACGATTATAATCAACGACGGTCTCAAAAGCGGCAGATCATTTCTGTTCCTGTTGACAAGTGCTGCAGCAAAAAAACAAAAGACCGTACGGAGTTCCACTTGAAAATTGAAAATAAGATTGAAAATCCACATCTGATACGGTTTGCTGCACGGGTCAAGCTATTCCTTCGCAGCCTCTTTCTCTTTCTCCTCCTTTGGCTCCTCTTTCTCCTCCTTTTGCTCCTCTTCTACTCCTTTCTCTTCTCCATCGCCACCCGAAGCCTCGGCCTCTCCATTATTTCCTCCATCTTTATCCCCATCGGCGCCATCGACCACTTCTTTTGATTCTTCCTCTTTCTGGAAAAAAAAGATCAGGTTTGTTTATGTCATTTGTAATACGAAACGCCATAAGAGGACAACATCCTTGTAGTTTATTAGGGGTTTGCTTGAATGGCTGGTCTTGTGACAAGACGGCAAATTTTATCGCGAAAAAAAAAAAATATACAATTTGTTGGAACGACACAATAGTAGCGATCAGCTACAGCGTTGTCGTTGCCTACCAGCAGTTGGGACCAACTGGATCAGAGTCAAAATGGTCTTTGGAAGATCTGTGCACATTTTTTTTCCCGTGTAAAAGTTGTAGTACGGCGTACATTATTTGAAATGATAAAAAATTCCCTATATGGAGCTTGGACACCTTCTTCTGGTGGGTTTTGGGTGCAACACAAGGTTTTCAGACCAAACAATACAGCAAAATACATTGACGTGATGGAAGGACTGCTACAATGTCTTTTTTTCGGTGTGTGGCGTTCCTTTAGTGACGTCACGTACAGACTCGTCACCAACTCAAAAACAAGACTTCCTGAATATTCAGTGCGAGTCTTAAAACGGAAAATATAGCTATATGCGGTGGAATCTTTGTAAAATACGCTACGTCGGTTGTCTCCTTTAAAGGACAACCGACACCCCGGACAAGTTGCGTCCATATAGTGCCACTTAGCAGTTTATTTGACAACGATACTAGTGCAGCGTGTTCTACCGGAAACAAATTCCTTGTGTGTCCTACATACTTGGCAATAAAGATGATTCTGATTCTGATTCTGATAATTTGTAAAATCACGTTAAATGACAGGATGGAACTGGATTTGAGCCATCATGGTCTTTGTAGATCATTTCACAATTGTATTTTTTTCCCCTGTATAAAAGTTGTAATACGTCGTCGATTATTTGAAATGATAATAAAACGTATAAAATACGGGGAAAGCGTATGAGTTGACAGGTATGCGTTCCACAGGTGTCATACCTGTTTGATGCGGCTCCTCCTCATCCGGTTGGGAACGCGAGCCTTCATTCTGCGCGACAGAGCCAGCAGCTTGTTGTGTCTCTGTCTCCTCTTCGCCTTCTCCTCCTCTTCTCTCCGCTTCTCGTCTGCACGGTCCGAATCCGAATCATCCTGTCGCTGTACCCTGCACCTCTTCCTGGATTGCACCAGTCTCTTCAAATGACTCGTCGGCTCCTTCTTACCCCCACCATCGTCATCGTCATCATCATCGTCGTCGTCTTCATCGTCATCGTCCCGCTCCTTGGCGGTGCTTGAAGACGAGGAGGTTTCGTCGCCTCCCAGAAAAGAGCGCTTTCTGCGGGTCACGGAGCGACTGTCGTCGCTGGACGTGGCTCCGGAGTCGCTCCTTTGCCACTCCTCCTGGTCGCTGTCCTCCTCCGGGGAGCTATGGAAGTCCGACTGGGACCCGGACGACGAGGACGAGGAGAAGGAGCCCTCGTCGCTGTCGTCTAGGATAGAGGCGGGCAAACCGATCTGCCTCTTCTTGGACAGGCCCGTCTTGGTTTTGCGCATCGAAGCGAACATTTTGCGCTTGTACAGGCTCTCCATTTTTGCTCACGGGAACGGAAACCAGGGACATGAAACAAAAAAAGACGAGTACGAAAGAGTTGGAACAGGCTAACCTACCACCCGCGCATCGATATAGAAGCGTAGAGCAGTGCCGAGAAAGACACGCCGCATCAGAATTCTTCGAGCTGCACAATAATTTGGATCGCGTTGCTCGCAAAGAGCAGCTGTCAATCGGTGTGAGTTACAGCTGGATTAAGTGAGAGCGCGTCACATTCCCTTGCTGCTAGCACTGTTATTGTTGTCATCACACGTCTTCTTCGCTGCCGAGTAGTGACGGGCGTTACAGCGCCCCAAGCGACAGCAGTTTCACATCGCAGCACGGAGCCGCCAATTGGATTCCTGTATGTGGGGAAAATTGTTATGGTTGTCATCCACTTCTTCTTCGTTGCCAAATAGAGACGGGGGTTACATCGCCCCAAGCGGAAGAACGTCACATCGCAACAAGGAGCCGCCAATTGGATTACTGTATGTGAAAAAACAAATTTAATACATGTACGTATTTCAAAATCAGGAGTGTAATATACCACTACAGGATGAACATGAAATCCACCCTTAAAGAACAACCAACACCATTCTTTTGTTTCCTAACTGACATCAGAAAAACGTTTTATAGCATCTAAAATACCCAAAACACGCAGGCGGATATTTTTAGTCAAACGCGAAACACCAATAAAAATGACTTAAAGTTGCCCAAAACTGCCACTAATGAGCTCAAAACTGGAGAGATTCAGAAAGTCCCGCCCCCAGTTTGTGACGTCTCGTCAGGATAGTCCTTCTCAAACTGCCTTGCTCCAGAATCAAAACAATGGTTTCAAAGAGTTCAGATTTGGAAATAGATCCTTTCTTGTTACTCATCCAGTTATGAATATGATTCAAATAGTTCTGAAGAGGAAAGCATAAGTGTTTGCGATCGATTACAGAAGTCCTTCCGTATCAATTTGAGCTGTCTGAGCAAAGCGACAAAACTGGTGAAGGACACAACATATGAAGCATATGTGAAGCTCCGCGAATAAGCAATATCAATATTTAAACTTTCAAGATGAAGAGTTACGAACTTACGTATGAATGACAGCGTTTATCCATCGCTAACTCCGGTTTGCTCCTCGTTCCAGCAGATGAATGTCCGATAGGTTTGCTCCAATATTATGACGATTGCTCTCTTTCACCACTGGAAGCAACTTTCTACCCATTGTCAGGCTGAGGGATGACAGTGTTATCCAAGCGTGGATTCGCGCATTCCAGGGAGTTCATCGGCTGGCGCTATACTGCTCTGGTCCGTAGGAAATGGCAGGTCTGTCCGCTGGGAATTTGTATAAACGTACACCTTCTTTATGCAATGGCTGCCACACAATTCACCATGGCGTTATTTATGTAGTTTTCCTTCTAATTTCGCGATCTTAACTGTATTTTCAGGTGAAACAAAGTACCCAAAACGGTGGAATCTTTGTAAAATGCAGTCAGTAGAAGTCATTTGAAGTGATTTCACAAATTATGGACGCAACTTGTCCGGGGGTGTCGGTTGTCCTTTAAAGGATAACCGACTTCAAATGACTTCTACTGAGCGAATTTTAAAAAGATTCCACCGCATCTAGCTATATTTTACGTTTTAAGACTCGCGCTGAATATTCAGGATGTCTTGTTTTTGAGTTGGTGAAGCATCCGTACGTGACGTCACGAAAGGAACGCCCCACACCGAAAAAAAGACATTGTAGCAGTCCTTCCATCACATTAATGTATTTTGCTGTATTGTTTGGTGTGAAAACCTTGTGTTGCACCCAAAAGCCGCCAGAAGACGGTGTCCAAGCTCCATATAAGGAATTTATCAGCCTGTGGAAACGGAGGTGGCCACAGGAGGTCGCCATTTTGTGCCTCTTCTGGTGACCCATTTCTCCCCAATGTTGCCTCAAAATGGCATGGAATAAATTCTTTAATCGATTGCAAACATGTATGCTTTCCTCTTCAGAACTAGAGAAAGCATCTTCTCCGAATCTGAAGCCATTGTTTTGATTCTCCAGAAATGCAAGATGTCATGGCGTGACGTCACGAACTGGGGGCGGGACTTTCTGAAAATGCCCAATTCGCAGCTCAATTTTTTTGCAGATTTTGGACATTGTCATTTTTATTGGTGTTTTGCACTTGAATAAAAATATCATACTGCATGTTTTGGGTATTTTAGATGCTATAAAACGTTTTTCTGATGTCAGTTAAGAAACAAAAAAGTGATGTCGGTTGTCCTTTAATCCTTTAATGTTTACAGATCAATTAAATAAATAAAATAAATATTTTAAGCATTTGAGCGTGTTCTCCTGGAACTTTGCCGGACTGCTCCCTATTACAGAACAGCCAATGTGCTAAACATTTAGAAAATCCAAAATGAGATTCATCCAAAGGTTCATCCTAGAATTTCATCACCGAGTCCAATTTCGCTTACTTTGTGGGAAGTTGTGTGTTTCTGCGTTCAACTGAAAAATCCACTCGGACAAGTGTGGTCTTCTCGAATCTCCACCAGGTCTTTAATATTCTTAATACTCAAGTTTGGGGTCAGGACTTCTGCGCTAGGAGTGTGCTTAGTTTGATCTTTCCATCCATCGAGGCGGTCAGGCAGGTACCACAGTCCAACGCCGACCACCAGTCGACGGTCACCACCGGGGCTTTGTGCCCACCTAGCGATAGCAAGCTCTGCAGCGCAGGATCTCCATTCGTCAGCTGGACGAGGAGGTGGGGGTGGGGGTGCATGAAAAAGAACCAGGAGATACTTGAATAATTTCACAACTGTAAAATATTGCTATTGCATGAAAGTAGATGTCTTTACTTTGTAAATGGTCCCCCCGGAGCTTGAGCAGGTTAGCACGTGTTGTCCTTCTGAATCAAAAGTGAAGAGGCGACCTCGGGGAACCTGGACCTAAAAAAAATAAAATATGGATATTTATTTGTGTTCCCCACAGGGACAAACTGGAATTGAGAATTTAAGATGGAAAAGCCCCTGGTGCGTATGACGAAAAACCCACAATATTTTGCACGGCGGCGAATATGCAAAGTACCTGTTTATAGCCGCTGTATCCGGAGAGGACAAAGGGCCCCGTGGCATCTTGAGGTAAAATTTGTTCTGACTGCTTGACGCCACACCGGTGGATGTTCCACTGGATGAACTGAAGAAACAACATTGGCCGCATCTTGAGATCATTTCAAAGTCATTGTGAAAGCAGATGTTGAGCACAGCACGGCGCACCTTGCCATCTTCTCCCACGCTAAAGACGGTGTTTTCGTCGTAGCTGAATTCCACGCTGTAAACCTCTCCGTCGTGCGCCTTCCAGCTCATGGCGCTTTCATACTGCTGCATGTCTGCAGGGAATTGATTGAATAGCTAAAGTATTTTGCAGTGCAAATCAACAACAAAACGTGTACAGTGATACCTTGGCTTACGAACTTAATTGGTTCCCAGAAAGTGTGTGCAAGGCAAAAAGTGTGTATTCCAAACATTAATTTCCCATAGGAAACCATTAAAATGAGAATAATCCATTCCCAGGTCCCCATAAAACATAATTTTAGACTAAATAAGCCTTAACACTACACACAATATACCCTATTTTATGTATAATAAATGTGCTGTGGTATTGTAATTAAAGAAAAAACAGTACTATATAATAAAGTCGTTTTATTTAGCTTTGTGATGGTCGTTGATGGCTTTATGGAATGGATAGCTTTTTGCATACAGTGTCTGAAGGAGCTCTGGGTTGTACATCTTGGAAGTTGTGATATTGCAACAGATGCAGGCAGTCACACTAGTAACTTCATTAATAGCTGGTTCCCTTGCTTGTCTTTTCTCTTCAAATTGTACAGGTGGCTTGTGCGGGTTATTTGTAGAGCCTGATTGATGGGATATTTTGACCTTGCAGTCTACACTCTGCCTTTTAACTATCAATGAAGTTTAAACGAGTCAAAAATTCACTGTGTTTTCTATCCATTTTCTCACCATTTCACTTTTGTTTTTTGTTTCAATTTTGTTTTTTTTTTGTTTCGAGCTCTGTCGTCTCCCTTTCGTGTGTGTATTTCTGTTTCTGTCACCCCTCCCCCCGCTCACTGCTGCGTGTGTCCTGCTGTGTCCCCTACCTCCTTTACCACGGCTCTTGACCAATCATGTGCGGCTTTAACCGAAGACCGGGAATAGAGAACAAAAAAATAGTTGGCTGCCATTTCTAACTCCTTGTTAGGAGCTCCAAGAACCGGCTCGTTCGCGAACGACACATCACTAATTGTGACGCTCCATGTGTTTCCCGAAAAATAGTTTGTCTGCCAAGATTATATTCTCGCGAATTTAACGTTCATAAAGTGAAAACTTCGTTAGCTAAAGCATTCGTAAACCGAGGTATCACTGTATTTATTCATGTATTTTTTTTAAATACGAACCGAAGAGACGGATGACTCCGTCTGCGGCGCCGGTGACCAACAAATTTCCATTGTGATTGAAGGCTGTGCAGTTAATGGCGACTGGTTCAGGTTCCAAAGAGAATTGCAGCTAAAAAAAGACACAAGTCACCTTTTGTTTTGTTTTGTTTTGTTTGTCTTTGACTTCAAAATGGAGCTGTGAGAATGGCTGCCTTTACAGCAGCTCCGGTATTTTGTTTTTGCTGCTGTGAAATGTAAATTTCTCCACTATGAGACCCATAAAGGCGAATCTAATCTAATCTAATCTAATCACTCTTGAGGACAAATGGATGACTGGATGGCCGGATTGGATTGTTTTAGCCTTTGTTAGTCTCGCAGTAGAGAAATTTACATTTGACAGCAGCAAAGTGATGAAAGGAAGAGGACAGGAAAAAGTAGAAAAACAAAATATAGGAGCTGCTGTGAAGACAGCCACTCTCACGGCGCCATCTTGAAGTAAAAAAAAAAACGACAAAAATGGATGTACATTTTGTATGCGGCGTGAACACGAAGAACTGTGCAAACGCTCAGTCGAATGGGACACAAAATGGCCCAAAACGGTTTTGACTGCTCCAACGATTGATTTGAAGCCGTACCTGCTGTTTCACTGTTTTGGTATCCCAAAGCAGCAGCTGCCCGGAAACCTGCGTGGAGACACGATGAGCGGGCTCAGCCAGTCCACTTCTGTGGACGGCCGCTGCTGAACAGACAAAGGACGAACCGCTGGGACTGCAGGCCAATGATAAGATGCTAAAAAAAAAAAGATGTGTGTGTGTGATGTCATCAGAATGCGTCCTCGAGTGATCAAAAAAGGGGGGAGGGGCTTACCGTGGGTGCGTTTCATCAATGTTCATCTCATACAGATTCTTCTTGGCTTCCGTGTCATACAGACGGACTGTGCCGACGCCACTGCCTAGTAACAACTCAACACGCACACACAAATACAGTCGAAGTTCGATTTTCGATCATAATCTGTTCCAGAAACCTGTTCGAAAACCGAAACATTCCACATGATAAAAAATGTCCGCTTTTTGTGTTAATCGATAATGAACAACACATCGACTCACAATGGAATAACATCCAATTTGCAGACATCTCAGCCTCCCACGTCTGTTTTTTCATAAAAACTTTATTCAACAACACAAATGCGTTGGTCACAAAGAGACGTGACACGAGGAAGTGAAGTAGAAGGACGCTGAGGGGAGTCGAGTGATGCGTTCATGTGCGCTCAGTTTGGTCGAGAACCCATTATTGGTTGTAAACCAAGGCATAAAAAATGATTTTTCTGTTCGAAAACCAAGGGTTTGACTATCAATTTCACGGAATGACGTCACATGACAATTCTGATGCATGAAGGGAGAGTGATTTCCACATTTTGAAATGTTGCTACTCGGATGATGTGCAAATGGTCTTTTCCTACCAATCGGTCGGGCTTGGTGGCCCACTCGAGGGACAGTAGAGGAGACTTGGACATGATGGTCGCTTTGGTCTGCATGATTGGATTAAAGGACCACACCTGATGGGTGACACAGAAAGAACCCCCATGAGTTCAACGGCATGAGACCATTTTTAACTCAATTCACTGCCATTTGTTCGGATTTTTTTTTTTTATGTTTGGGTCCCGATAAAGCGATGGTCAGAACTCTGGCAGTGTTTTTCCCTTCCATGAGGGGGCAGCATTTACCTTTTGTCCATGTTATCATGTTAGCGCTTTGTTACAGCTTCAGCTGTTTAAAAAAAACAATATGTATGTATTGCATTGTATTTTGTACAGACACCCTCATTTCAAGCTCATATAACCAGACCCATATCATTTAGGAATTAACATTTTTTTCTGATGAAAGAAGAGAGTCGAAGGTTTCTTACGCTGGATTGAATGTTTATGTAGTCCTAAAACTTCATATTCTGTGGGTCCTCCCAATTTGAGTGAAAATGAAAAAAAACCCTGGCATTGGAGTGGACACATTTTTGCACAGCATCTGGCAGTGAATGAGTGCATTATTTTTTATATTTCCCGAAGAAGAGCCAGATTTACCTTAATGACACCATCCACATCTAAACTGGCGACTCTGCGACCAGAACAATCAACCCTAAACAAAATGAGAGTTTTTGAAGGTTGTGAAAGTCGGGTGGAAAATGAGGTCGTAGGTCATCACGTGCACATTTTTTTTCTGGAGGGAAACATTTTACCGAATGTTTACCTGCAGTGCATGATGGAGGAATGATGTTCTCCATATTCCTCCTGGCTGAGTTTTATGAACGGCTGCTCTGTGGCGAGAGCGCCGTCTTCTTCTGCGCTCCTGCCGAATGAAGGGGAAGAATCGGGAGCTTCCACCAAGGTGTCATTTGGAGACTCCACCTCTCCTGCCTCCCCCTTTTTCTCTTGGAACTGAAAAGAGATATTTAAAGGGGAACATACAGAACCCATCGTCGCCGTTAAGGTACCTGCGGCAATGCTTTGGAGAAAAGCTCCTTGCGCTCCTTCTCATGAGCTTGAATTTTCTTGTGCCGTAAATGCGTCGGCTGGTGCGCATGTTGGGATTGAGAAATTTCGCCAGTGGACGCTTGACCGGAGGCTGCTTTCGCTTCTTTTACCTGGACCGCATCTTTGGTCTTGCAAGCCTGAAAAACAAAGCGGCACATTGCAAAAGTCAATCTTAGGATGACATGATGACATCCGAAGACTGAAATGGCCTGACACAGGAAGTGCTACGACATTTCTAAACGGCGGTCATCGGATCAATCCTGCGTTCTTCCATCACGGTTTGGTTCGGGCCCGCCAAAAAAATGGACTTCAGCGGACAGTTAGGACGGCAGAAAATAATCATTCCCACTCTCGAGGACTTGCACAGTGCAAGAATCAAAACATGGGCGCAGAAAATCCTATTGGACCCTCCGCATCCTGCCCACCACCTTTTCCGTCAAACAAAGTATTTTATCTTGTCACCTGACTTGTTGGTTGGTCCTTGCGTCCGACGGCTGCCTGGCTCGGTGAAGATACCAAAGTTCCCTGCTGTGTTTTCCCTCCGGGCGTGCGCCGACCTTGCGGTAGGAATGTCGAGAAGAAGTTCCTGGATGGTGTGGTGACAACACTGACAGCCCGCTGGCTTGACACTAAGTCGCTGGGAGCAGAAAAATAGGTCACCATTTTGGGTGGAGAAGGAAATAAAATAAAATACAGAAATCCAAAGGATGAAGACTTCTAAGGGCAGCCATTTTGGAGACGGCCATGTTGTTGAACTTTATTTACTTGGTGTAATATTACTTTACTAATTGATCATTTCAATATACTGTATAACACAATTTTTCAAGCGGTCACACAGAATAAAAAAAAACGACCACAAACGCAAGTTTGGCCTCAACTAAACGAGCACCGACCTCCAAATGTCGTCAATATGTCTCCAATAACGATACATTTCATCGTTCAAAAAAATAGTATAAACTCGAGCATGTTAGCAATACAGCTAACGTGCTGCTAATGACTCCACGTCCTGGTATTTGTCACAAAAAGCTGTGAAACGATTTCCCTTAAGTTAGCTTGTGTCGGTCCACGTTCATTTCTTAAACTTTGACCTTTATCCCAACAGCAGATTGACCACGGTTTGAAAAAGTTTTATTTTCAGAAACCGCTAATCCTGACTGCCACCGATAATGAGCTTCTTTTCTCACCATGGGGCACTGTGACTCGAATGACAAATAATGTGTGGAACTGTCGCGGCTTGGATTGAAGCGGATTTACGTGGGACGGGAGATGTTAGACAGTCTATTTTCGCCAAAGGATGCTACAGCTTCCGTGTTTACTTTCAACATTTAGCGTGTAGCAAACGTGCACATTTGACATCTTTGATCTAGTCGAGAAAAGGACGCTTTGATCCTCTCCTCTTTCTGCTTCTTACAACAGAGAAGGTGCGGAAAGTGTTGAAGATTGAATGACTGTCTTTTGTATTGTCACATGATTTTTTTTATTTTGTTTTTTGTTGTTGTTTTAACTTCAAGATGGCGCTGCGAGAGTGGCTGCCTTTACGGCAGTTCCTGTATATTTTATTATTTCATTGTCAACAGTTTTCATTTGAGAAATGTTACGATCATTAACTTTTTTTAAATATTAACAACTGAAATCTATCAGTCACATTAATGATCATAATGGCGCTATTATCTGAACAAATGTACTTACTCCCCCACCCCCCCAAAAAAAACAATAATTCATAAAATGAATAGTTTATTTTGTAATATCAATCACATCACAGCAAAGTGTAAACAAGCATGTGATTTGGATTGGTCATGGAACTTTGTCAAGAACTTAGTGGATTAAAACATTTTAGAATTATTTATGAAGTAAAAACGATCAGACAAAAAAGACAAACTCGTGCTTTTGGGGATGAAAAGTGCATATGCAGATTTGGGACCGCTGACAACTTAAAACTTCGGCAGCGGTGTACTCACAAATCAATCACTTCAAATAAATACATTCAATAACATGTCAAAAAAATAACGACATGACTCCGAAGTAAGTAAGACGATTAGCATTTGTGTTAAAAACGGACCCCATTTTCTCCCTTGGAGTACTTTCATTCAATTTAAAAAACGATTCAGAATATTTACCAAACATTTGAAAAACCTAAATGCGTGCTCATTAGCTGTCCTTTTGTGTTTGTTCAAAGTGAAAACATTTTAGGCAACATGCCGAGAAGGTTAATTTTTCAAAACAAAAACAAAATGGCCGCCGGTTATGGAGTCACACACATACAAGAAAAGACAAAGTGACGCAGCGAGTGGCTCACAGCTCTGTATCTCCCAGCCGGTCCATGTTCTGCACGTACAATGGCAATTTGTGATGGACCGCCTCATCTCCGACCTTCTGGTCTCGACTTTCGGTTTGCAAAGCAAAGACCTAGACGAGATGAGGTGGGACAAAATAACAAGATTTTTTCAAACATGGATGACGTCACAAGTACGAGATCACATTTGAAAAAGAAACATGCATTTCCCAAGAAAAAAGGTGTCTGAACAAAACGTCTCCGACTTTCAAAATACTACAAAAAATAAGAATAAAATTAATTTTTACGGGGGGGGGGGGGTCGCTAGCCTTGTGATTGGCTGGAAACCTGTTCAGGGTGTCCCTTGCCGCTGGGACAGACTCCAATATGTCCGCAACCCTGAGAAGAAGTGGATTCAAAGATGGATGGATGGTTGGATAATATTTGACCGAAAAAAGGGACGGATCCATCCTTGCTGAGCGGTTGCACCTTTCCGGCAGCATGAATACGCCAGCACTGTTTTTGATTTTCGACGAATATCGGTGCCATTTGACTGTCATCGATGGACAGCTCTGGGGTGAAAAGGTCGGTGCTGTTGGAAAGTCTGTGGCTGGATGGAGGCATGGCTTGAAGAGCCCTCAATGACAACAAAGTCTAGGACGCTGCTTGGAATTGAAGTGGATTTAAAGGACAACAGACTCTGGACAAGTTGTGTCCATAATTTGTAAAATGGATTCAAATGACTTCTACTGAGCGTATTTTAATAAGATTCCACCGCATATAGCTATATTTTACGTTTTAAGATTCGCGCTGAATATTCGAGAAGTCTTGTTTTTGAGTTGGTGACGAGTCCGTACGTGACGTCACTAAAGGAATGCCCCTGACCTAAAAAAAGACACATTGTAGCAGTCCTTCCATCACGTCGAATGTATTTTGTTGTACTTGTTTGGTCTGACAACCTCATGTTGCACCCAAAAGCCGCCAGAAAAGGGCGTCCAAGCTCCATATAAGGAATTTATCAGCCTGTGGAAACGGAGATGGCCACAGGAGGTCGCCATTTTGTGCCTCTTTTTTTGGGTGAGACATTTCCCCCCAATGTTGCCTCAAAATGGCACGAAATAAATTATTTAATCAATTGCAAACGTGTATGCTTTCCTCTTCCGAACTATTTGAATCATATTCATAACTGGAGGTGTAACAAGAAAGCATATTCTCCGAATCTGAAGCCATTGTTTTGATTCTCCAGCAATGCAAGACGTCTTGGCGTGACGTCACGAACTGGGGGCGGGACTATCTGAAAATGCCCAATTCGCAGCTCAATTTTTTGCAGATTTTGGACACTTTAAGTCATTTTTATTGGTGTTTTGCGTTTGAATAAAAATATCATACTGTGTGTTTTGGGTATTTTAGATGCTATAAAACGTTTTTCTGATGTCAGTTAAGAAACAAAAAAGTGACGTCGGTTGTCCTCCCTAGTGGGACAGGAGATGAAAGCCAGTCTCTTTTCATCAATGCACGCTACAGCTTTGTGTTTGATTTCAACAATTAGCTTTTAGCTCTACATGCACCATCCACCATGACGTCTCAGATCTAAAGAGTTTGATGTTTCTCTTTAATTTGTAAGTTGGTAGTTGTCAGATCTCCCAGGCAAGTGACACGCAGATGTATCCCAGAGCTTGATCATGGCGTGGAGTCGAGCAAGTCATGCTGCGAACTCCATCCGACGCTGTGCGGGTCTCTGCGAGTTTGTGCGCGTGTGCGTCTGAGTCAGAGTGATTCTGCCCATCTCTGTCCCGCGAAGGCTACTTATATATGCATGGGAATGTATCAGGCTGGGACGCACGTGAAAGACATTAAAGACATCAAAGGGTTGAAAGTCACACTTCAAAGGCATACACGGCAGCGCCGCGGTGCGCACGTGTTACGCCACAGATCCACTGGTGAAAAGGAGGCTTTGATCCTCTCCTCTTTAGAACTGCTTCCTACAACAATTGAATGACTGTGTCTTTTGCGTTGTATCCCATCATTTGTTATTTAGATTGTGTTGTTGTTTTGACATCAAATGACGCTGCGAGAGTAACTGCCATTACAACAGCTCCTGTAGTTTTCCTTTTCTACTCCTTTCTTTCCATCTTTCTTTCATCATTTCGCTGCTGTGAAATGTCAATTTCCCCGCTGCGAGACGAATAAAGGCTAATACCAATCCAATCCAATTCATGGCGACACACTCACCAGCTGACGAAGCTGCTCATTCTCTTCAGCGAGGCTTGTCATCTTCTGGACTTCAGCATCGAAACTCAGCAAGACTGGTTGGGGTGAACCCCGATTAAGGAGTAAAAAAAGTGCCTGCATTTTATTTTACATAGAATGAACACAAAATGCCGCTGGCAGCAATTTGTTTCCTCTAAAATTTCCGCATTCGACGAAAGGATATGCATACACTGGAAGAGCACAGAAAGGAAGTTGTGCAGGGAAACCAGGAAGGTGTCTGACCACTGGCGAGAGAAATATGGAGCAAAAGCCGGACTATGTTCAGGCGCAGGAATAAACGGCAAGATGAACCAGTCTCGCCACTCTGCTTGACCCTGCAGCTCGATAGCCTGCTTCTGGAAGAACTCCTGAGTCTTCTCCAAGTTTCCTCTCTGGACCGTTAAAAAGATGATGAGAGAATCCGTTATTCCGAGATTTCGGAATACGGCATTTGCCTTACCTGGATGGTGTTGATCACGTAGTATCTGTACAGGCTCGCTCTGAGTTTGTTGACAGTAGATCGGTAAACATCCTCCAGTCTGCAGAAAAGGCGGCGGTCCAAGTAGAGCCAGTAGTCCTTCAGGCCAGACAGGTCGAAGCCGTGGATAAACTGCAGCAGCTGATCAATGATCTTGTCCACCTGAAACAAACCAATTTTCGACACTTAGAAGCTCAGCCCAAAGTGTCACTCTCCTCGAGTGCCGCAAATACTCGTCAAAGGCAAATATGCACATGCAGAGTTGTGTTACGAAGACAAAATCATACCCTGAACCCTTTCTCCTTGTCAGCTTTTATTTCACTGTCCAAGTTTTTCAGAGTGTTGGTGAAGCCGCGGTAGAGCAGATAGTCACGCACATGTTCATCTGTTCTCTCTACTGCGGAACCCATCATCGGCCGCCCTAGATTTTTAGATACAATGAATCAATAAATAAATGCATCCATTTTGGGACTGCTTGTCTTCCTTGGATCACATGTAAATGGAGTCTATTCCAGCTCGCATCAAGCAAAACGAGGTGACTGAAATGGTGGCAGTCAGGCACAGGGTGCTGCTGATATTCAAACCAAGGACAATGTAATTTTTGATTGCCCTACAATGTGCGCTTTTGCAAATGTGGAAATAAGCCAAAAGTGACCAAGACAAGACACCAATTCTATAAACACTTGAACATAAACTGTGAGCGCACACCACATTGTACATTATTGTCTATATATACTGTATAGTAAAAAAATATATAGTTATATATCTTATAGTTGTCTTTTGTGTTTTTTTTTTTGTTTTGACTTCAAGATGGCGGCGCGAGAATGGCAGCGTTGACAGAAAGCTCCTCGATTTTGTTTTTCCTACTTTCTGTTCTTTAATTTATTCTCTTCCTTTCATGACTATGCTGCTGTGAAATGGGAATTTCTCGAATGTGAGACAATTCAAGGTTATCTCGTCTTATCGTCGTCTTATTCCACTGTGCCACCTCTGTGCGAACCTGAACCTGCCCATTTTGTTTCATTATTGAACATTTTCAGATATCCTCAAGACAATTTTAAATTGTTCAACTGTGGATTGTTTCGCCAAGAAGACACGACTTTTCAGCGTTTCCCTGTCAGGGTCGTCACAACGAGCTATTGGAATAGATGTTTCGCACACTATTTAGGTACGAATCAATTGCGTAACTTTCCGTCAACGAGGCACAATATGACATCGTTATGATGTGAACGTCAACATCAGCAAACACATCACAACTCAAGAGCGTTACGTGTGGTTGTTGGTACAGTTGTATTAGCACGCCGAATATTTTAACTAATATTGGAAAATATACGACGAGTGAATAACATCCGCGTACCTTTTAGCGCGAAGACTATTGTCGTTGTTCCTCTTTAACAGGAGCAACATACGCCGCCGAGCAAACAAACGGTGAAAAAACGTGAAACCTGGATGAACAAGAGTTAAGTGAAATTATTTTCCACTACACCTTGTTTCACATAATGAGAAATTATACTCCAACCATTTATCGCATCCACTGAGCAAATTCATCCTGTTTTTTGTCTCTGACAGTCATGTGACAAATACCAGTGACGTCACAACATATCTTTTTTTTTAAGATCGCCACCTGGTGGTACACGTAGAAAAACATCCCTGCCCAGTCAAAAATACATTTTATTTATAAATGGATTTCAAAACTCTCGAGGACACTTTACAGTCACAGGATTTTTTTTTCCTGCGGGTGAGCAGCGGCAGCCAGACTCAACCCGGAAGTAAAACTCACAAAAACACACGCACACACACAACTATATAGAAAAATCAGTGTTAACAATACTTTATTTCTAGTTAGGAATAAAAAAAAATCTTATTTCAAGGAATATTCAGTCAGTTCAATGGTGCTTCTGTATTAGCAGAATAGACTTTCACTCTTCCACCCAGTTGCTGAGGGTACAGTTACTTTAGCAACCACAAAACAAAGTGGCAAACAAATGCCAAAGAAAGTGAAATGGAGGCAACAAGTGAGTTTTCTTCAGTCAGGGGAAAACAGAGCATTTCAGAAGTGAACTTTATGGACCCAGCGAAGATGTCTCTCACCTCCACTACTGCTTATCTTTTTGGAACCTTCAAAGAAGAGCACACCAACATCCCAGAAGCGGTCGACGACTATATCAGAAACTTCCTGCAGAAAATTGGCCTGAGCCGCACTCTGAACTCTTTTGAGGTAGAGTGGTACAGCTCAGCTCAGAAACTCTTGACAGAGCCCCTGTTGACAGGTCCTCCAGCACCGGGCGCCCTGGTCATCCCCGACGCCCTCACGCACAAACAACTCCTTCAGGCTGAACTGCAGAAGGTCTACACAGAGACAAACCATTTCAAAGAGGAGGTGCTGTCCGCGGGGGACACCCTGGTGAGGCTGCAGAGGGACAGAGATCTGCACCGCCTGCACTGCCACAAATTGGTCGCTGACAAAATCCGTCTGATGGAGGACATTCGGAGGCTGAAGAAACGCCTGGCGGCCTATGAGCCGGCGCTGAGGCAGCTGGATGACAAATATGAGGCAGCCATGAGACAGAAGACGCTGCTCGGTATGGAAAGCGAGCGGATACAGAACAACCTGAATGCCAGTCTGCTTGTGGACAAAACCCAACAAAGCAAGACGGAGAGAAGCACCAAGAAGCCCAAACTGCCGACCCTCCCCAGACATCCAAAGGACACCGAGTTTCCCGTCTGCAGCCGGCCAGTAAACCTGCAGCGAGCTCAGGGAAATCCTGGAGAACAGAAAAACCCAAATTCGTTCAATTTGGCCTACTCCATCAAAGCCCACGATCTTCCCATAAGCTGCATCTGCCAACTTCCGGGGAAAAAAATCCTGGCCAGCGCCAGCGATGACTGCAGCTGGAGGCTGTGGGCATTGCCGGCCAGCAAAGAAAAGGTAGGATCATGTATGCATCCCCCCCCCCCCCCTTCGCACAGCATGGACCAATGCTAAATGCATAAAAAGGTGTTTACAGTGATCCCCCGCTACTGCGCGGTTTACTTATCATGGTTTCAGCGCATCGAGGATTTTTTTCAAGGGAAAAAAATCATTAAGAATAAAAAATGTTGATTGGCTGTGTATCTTCTCAGCCCCGCCCAGCACCCCTTGTCCCATCACATGGGTTATTTCATATACAGACGCTCCCCTACTTACGATCATTCGAGTTACGAACAACAGTACATACGAACATGTTAGTAGTAGCCAAGTGGTTAGCACACCGGCTTCACAGTGCAGAGGTCGCTGGTTCGCGTCCCGGTCCGGCCTCCCTGTGTGGAGTTTGCATGTTCTCCCCGGACCCGTGTGGGTTTTCTCCGGGTCCTCCGGTTTCCTCTCACACTCCAAAAACATGCATGGCAGGCAGATTGACCACTCCAAATTGTCCCTAGGTGTGAGTGTGAGAGTGACTGTTGTATGTCTTTGTGTGCCCTGCGATTGGCTGGCAACCAATTCAGGGTGTCCCCCGCCTCGTGCCCGAAGACAGCTGAGATAGGCTCCAGCAACCCCCGCGACCCTAATGAGGAATAAGCGGTATGGAAAATGAGATGAGATGAGATATAGTATTCTCTCCAGTTGTTCATGTACATATCTTTCAAGAGCATATATTTGCTTCAATGTTTATTTTTCAGTACAAACCAATACAGGTTACTTCTACAAGTCTTAAAGATATTTATATAAACCTAAAACATACTTATATAAGCCTTAAAAATACATTCCATACAAAATATAGCACGAAAGCAACTTACAAACAAATTCACCTTACGAACGACCATTCGGAACGTATTTCGGTGGTAAATTGGGGATTGTCTGTATTGCAGGTGGTTCTGGTCCCCATTCACCGCAAAAAATGAGGGATTACCGTTATCCTAAAACATGCAGTAAATATTACGACAAAAACATGTTTTGTTTTGGGTCCTATTTGTGTTATCAGGTGGGTCAGATGATCCTGACCGGTGAAGGTCACGCCAATTGGCTGTCCAGCTGCACTTTTCACCCCGAAGGAACCAAGCTGGCGACAACCAGCGGAGACACTACGGTCAGTTTACGTTCACTTGATGCCATGACAACAGAGAAATTCATTAGAATGAACTTTACACTGGACTGAGGTTTCATTTGGTTGCCGCCACCAAGTTTTCAATAACATTTAGGTATAAAAACTGCTCCGGTATTGGTTGACAAAGTCACCTATTTGCTGTTTCAGTATCAGACTTATGCGCTAATTTCGCCTTCAATGTTTGACCTTTTTTTCCTGTGCAGGTAAAGCTGTGGGATTTGTCTTGCGGGCGTTGCGTTTTGACATTTAGCGGGCACAGCCAACCCACCTGGGGGTGCTCCTTCCATTCATGCGGTCACTTCCTGGCGTCCTGCTCCTCAGATAAAACCGCCAAACTGTGGGACCTCAATAGCCAGCGCTGCCGGCTGACCATGCGTCGCCACGCCGCTTCCGTCAACAGTGTCCGTTTCCAGTCCTTCTCCAACACTCTTCTGACTTGTTCGGCCGATAAAACCCTGGCCCTGTGGGATGTCCGACTCGGTGTGTGCACCGCATCCTTCGTTGGACACCAGCATCCCTGCAATCACGCCACTTTCGGCCTCGCCGAGGAAACTATCGCTTCCTGCGATACCCGCGGTGTGGTCCACCTGTGGGATGTCCGGAGGCCCGCCTCGCCCCTTCGCACGATCGACGCCGGGCCGCTGAGCGCTAATCAGGTGGCGTTCAATCCATGGAGGAAGATGCTAGCAATCGCTAGCAGCGATAGTTTGGTCAGACTGGTGGAGTTGGATTCCTGCAAAGTTAGCAGCCTGTCCGGTCAAAGGGACGCCGTGCAGAGCGTCGCCTTTGACCATGCGGGCAAAATGGTCATTTCTGCAGGGAGTAACGGGCTCATTAACATTTGGATGTAGACCTGACTTTGAACTGATCGACGCCACGTTTTACATCCTACTGGGCAATTATACAAAAAAAGGATTATGCACGCAGCTATTTCCCGACTCCCCTTAAAGGACATCCGACGTCTCCGGACAAGTTGTGTCCATAATTTGTAAAATGGCTTCAAATGACTACTACTGAGCGTATTTTACAAAGATTCCACCGCATATAGCTATACTTTACGTTTTAAGACTCGTGCTGAATATTCAGGAAGTCTTGTTTTTGAGTTGGTGACGAGTCCGTACGTGACATCACTGAAGGAACGCCCCTGACCGAAAAAAAGGACACATTGTCCATCACGTCAATGCTTGTTTGGTCTGAAAACCTCGTGTTGCGCCAGAAGAGGGCGTGTGTCCAAGCTCCATATAATGAATTTATCAGCCTGTGGAAACGGAATATACTATCATGTCTACAAGAGGTCGCCATTTTCTTCTGCCTCTTTTTGGGTGAGACATTTCCCCCCAAGGTTGCCTCAAAATGGCCCAAATACATTCTTTAATCGATTGCAAACATGTATGCTTTGCACAAAGGTTCCACCGCATATAGCTATATTTTACGTTTTAAGACTCGTGCTGAATATTCAGGAAGTCTTGTTTTTGAGTTGGTGACGAGTCCGTACGTGACGTCACTAAAGTTATGCCCCTGACCAGAAAAAAGACACATTGTAGCAGTCCTTCCATCACGTCAATGTATTTTGCTGTACTTGTTTGGTCTGACAACCTCATGTTGCACCCAAAAGCCGCCAGAAGAGGGCGTCCAAGCTCCATATAAGGAATTTATCAGCCTGTGGAAACAGAGATGGCCACAGGAGGTCGCCATTTTGTGCCTCTTTTTTTGGGTGAGACATTTCCCCCCAATGTTGCCTCAAAATGGCACGAAATAAATTCTTTAATCAATTGCAAACATGTATGCTTTCCTCCTCAGAACTATTTGAATCATATTCATAACTGGATGTGTAACAAGAATGCATATTCTCCGAATCTGAAGCCATTGTTTTTATTCTCTAGCAATGCAAGACGTGTTGGCGTGACGTCACGAACTGGGGGCGGGATTTTCTGAAAATGCCCAATTCGCAGCTCAATTTTTTGCAGATTTTGGACACTAAGTCATTTTTATTGGTGTTTTGCATTTGACTAAAAATATCATACTGCGTGTTTTGGGCATTTTAGATGCTATAAAACGTTTCTGATGTCAGTTAAAAAAACAAAGTGATGTCTGTTGTCCTTTAAGGGTATATTCAAATAATTCACTTTAGCGTACACAAAATCAATGCTAAACGGGAAATACAGTCAAACCTGGGTTTTCGACCATAATCCGTTCCAGAAATCTGTTTGAAAACTGAGTTACAGAAAACTGATTTACAGTTACATATATCAAATATTCTTTTTTATACTTGCACTACATACAGTTTTTTTTATGAAACATTTTATAGTATACATCTCGGTCTTCTGACATTTTTATTATGCTTAGAATGTTATTTTTTTCTTTTCACTCCACCAGCCCCCTTTCAAATTGCTGCAGTGGACTGAAATTTTCCCCATTGTGGGACTATTAAAGGCTTTCGGATTCTGATTCTGATTTGGTCAAAAACCGAAACATTTCCCATTATAATAATAATAATAATAATATATTTTATTTCAAGCATCTTTCAAAACACCCAAGGACACTTCACAATAAAAACATAATCAATATAATCAATAATATAATATTAATATAATATATTATAATCAATGGACTGTATTTTCCGGTGTACAGTATAAGGCGCACGGGAGCATAAGGTGTCCGGAGTATAAGGCACACCCTTAATGAATGGTGTATTTCCAAACTTTTTCCATATAAGGCACACCGGACTATAAGGCGCTTCAATGAATAAAAAAAAGTTTTCCAAATAATATAATATAGAAATAGATCAAAGTTTTCCAAATATAAGGCGCACCACATTATAAGGCGCATCCCCAATGAATGGTGTATTTTCAAACTTTTTCCATATTTAAGGCACACCGGACTAAAAAATAATCCAAATATAACAGAAATAGCTCAAAGTTTTCCAAATATAAGGCGCACCACATTATAAGGCGCAACAGCTTCCTCCCTCGACGTCGCTCTGGTAAACTTCTCTTGTCAAAATCGCTTCATCTTCGGAAGTCACGGTTAGTGTATTTCAACCAGCAAACCAAGACGACAAAGGGGGACGGCAACATATTTCCGACAAGTCAGGTTTCAATTTGCTCACAGTTCGCAGGTCTGTCCGTGTCCTGGTTCCAAATGGGCTACGGTCCGCGTCTCAGCGCCCGCCAGTTTCCATATTGAACGGGAAGCCAGCAGATGAAGAAGAGTACTGTCCTTCATCTAGCTCCTCTTCCTCACCGTGTTTTTCTCTCGGTTCCTCCAACAGCAGCTTCAGGCGATTGAGATGTTGAAGGGCCCTGCGGATGCAAACTGTTTCTCAATGCTGGCATGCTTTATTTTGAAAAATTACCGGATTGTCTGTCTAACAATATGTCACTCTTAACACAGGTCACGGTGCACTTCTCAGTCACGTAAAATGAAACCCTGAAGCAGCATAATATGCGGCGATGGCTAGCTGTATTTTTCATGCCCTTTGTATTTGTTGCGTATTTTATTTTGAAGGTACGTTTAAACACAGCAAATGTAATAAGCGTGTTGTGTCCAGATTGGTTTTAACGGAGGTTATATCATGTTATTTTTATTGTATTTCTCTGTCAGCAGCTGAAAATATTGTTTGGCATTGAATCGGTTCGTTGGGGAAAAAAAGGTTAGGGGCCGCTGCTT
The DNA here is from genome assembly GCF_051943395.1 of Hippocampus bargibanti. NCBI lineage: Eukaryota > Metazoa > Chordata > Actinopteri > Syngnathiformes > Syngnathidae > Hippocampus > Hippocampus bargibanti. Next base: position 4,432,000 of record NC_142751.1, on the reverse strand, counting down.
CAACAGACAGAAAAGCGATTATTCAATTAGCTGTCATTTGTCATTTTCGGGATTATTATAAGACTCCGTGTGGAATGACAGGGTTATGTTACCTTTGCAGTGACGGTGCACCAGATAAATCCTCTTCCGCTTCGCTTTTGGGCCTCTGTAATAAAAATAGGTAGTCAGAATGGTCACCTTTTGGGGCACACCCAGTGAAGTACAGGGATTCCCCCGCTACTTCATGATTCACTTGTCGCAGGTTCAGTGCATCGTGAATTTTTTTGTTCAGTTAAAGGACAACCGACACCTCCGGACAAGTTGCGCCCATAATTTGTAAAATCACTTCAAATGACTTCTACTGAGCGCATTTTACAATTCCACTGCATATAGCTATATTTTACGTATTAAGACTCGCGCTGAATATTCATTAAGTCTTGTTTTTGAGTTGAATGACGTCACGGAAGAAACGCCCCTGACAGAGAAAGCGACAATGCATTTTGGGTACTTTTTTTTCATCTGAAGACACTATGTTAATCGCAAAATTAGAAGGAAAACTACATAAATAACACTGTGAATCTTTGTTTGTCGCAGCCAATTGTGGAAACACGCATAAAGAAAGTGTAAGTTTACACAAATTCCCAGCGGACAAATTAGCCCATTTCCAACGGAGCTTGTGCGCCATCTTGTGCATTTTCTGGGCGCTACATTGGAGTACAGATGGCTCGAATTGATACAGAAGGACTTCTTTCATTGATTGCAAACATTTATGCTTTCCTCTTCAGAACTATTTGAATCATATTCATAACTGGATGAGTAACAAGAAAGAATCTTCTCTGAATCTGAACTCTCTGAAGCCATTGTTTTGATTCTGGAGCAAGGCACTTTGTGAAGGAGTATCCTGGCGTGATGTCATGAACAAGGGGGCGGGACTTTCTGAATCTACCCAGTTCCGAGCTCATTTTGTGGCAGTTTTGGGACACTTTAAGTCATTTTTATTGTTTTTTTTTTTTTTTAAAGCAATTGACTAAAAATATTAGCCTGCGTGTTTTGGGTATTTATATGCTTAATGCTTTAAAACGTTTTTCTGATGTGAGTTAAGAAACAAAAAAAATGGTGTCGGTTGTCCTTTAATACTTTGCAACAATGTTTTTTTTGTGATGAGTCGTCTTATTGTGTTTCAAGTTGTGAAAAATGGGGCAGGCAACTTTAACTTTTCAGAGTTGTCTGCCCTGGTGTCGATTGTCCTTTAAAAAAAACCTCATGAATTTTCATGGATCAAATTAGTACAGTAATCCTCCACTAACCTCAATAAACAGGAGATTACTGTACTAATTGTAGTTTTGGGAGTATTATGTGGTGAGTCAACTAAAAACTTACCCTCAGCGCGTTTTTCTTGCTAGCCGGCACAATGGGGAAATGCTGTTGTCGCTGAAGCTCCGCCTCCACCGACTGCAGTCGAAACATCATCTGTTTCAGAGCCTCCAACGGGCCGGGTTGCTCGCAGATGCCATTAGTGTCAAGATCGAAATCCTGAGTCAAGAAGGAGATGGGGGATGTGGCGGTAAAAAGACTCAACCATCGTGCTATGCTGTGAGAGTTTTCTGTACGGGTCTCAAGGTCAAGGCCATCATTTTATTCGGCCCACAAAAGTAAATCAAGCATGTCAAGTGCCAGAATGCTTGCTAAAGTCTGAACCAAAATTGTTGTATGTCAACCACAACTGTCATTTTGACTTCAGATTTGAAAAGTGGTTATTCCTGAAAGGACAACCAACGCCTCCGGACAAGTTGTGTCCATAATTTGTAAAATTACTTGAAATGACTTTGCTGAGCGTATTTTACAAAGATTCCACGGCATATAGCTATATCTTACGTTTTAGGACTTGCGCTGAATATTCAGGAAGTCTTGTTTTTGAGTTGGTGACGATTCCAGATGTGATGTCACGTCTGGAACGCCCCAGACCGAGAAAGCGACAAACAATGCATTTTGGGTACTTTGTTTGGTCTGAAAACTTTGTGTTGATCCGTGTTGATGGCGAAATTAGAAGGAAAACACATAAATAACGCGATGGTGAATCGTTGTGTGTTGCACCAAGACTACTATTTGAAACTAGTTGACACAAATTCCCAGCAGACAAATCAGCCAATTTCCAACTGAGCTTGGGTGCCATCTTGTGCATTTTCTAGTACGCTACATTGGAGTCCAGACGCCTCAAAAAGAGACAGAAGGACTTCTTTAATCGATTGCAAACATTTATGCTTTCCTCTTCAGAACTATTTGAATCATATTCAGAACTGGATGAGTAACAAGAAAGCGTCTTCTCCGAATCTGAAGCCATTGTTTTGATGCTAGAGCAAGGCAAGACGTCCTGGCGTGATGTCACGAACAAGGGGGCGGGACCTTCTGAAACACTATTTCCGGGGTCATTTTGAAGTAGTTTTGGGACACTTTAACTCATTTTTATTGGTGTTTTGCATTTGATTAAAATATCATGCATGTTTTAGGTATTTTTGATGCTATAAAACGTTTTTCTGATGTCAGTTAGGAAACAAAAAAATGGTTTCGTTTGTCCTTTAATTCATTCACTGCCAGACATGTGCAAAAATGTGTCCATTCCAGTGCCAGTGTTTTTGTCATTGTCACTTGAACTCCAAGACCCTCAGAATATTGAGTTTTAGGGCTAAACATTCAGTCCAGTGTTAGAAACGTTAGACTCTCTTCTTTTATCAGAAAAAAAAGTTAATTCCTAAGTGATATGGGTCTGGAGTTATATGCGCTCGAAATGAGGGCGGCTGTGCAAAATACAATGCAATACAATACACATTGATTTATATAGTGCTTTAACAACAGCTGAAGCTGAAACAAAGCGCTAACATGGAAAAACATTGCCAGCGGCCACTGACATCGCTTTATCGGCACCCAAGCAAGAAAAAACAAACCCCGAACAAATTGAGGAATGGCAGTGAACGAGTTAATCCTGGGTCAGCCCTACCTGCTCGGTTTCCCCTGGTAGAGCCCCCTTGATGACCTCTGCCGCTCTCTCTGATTCTCTGCAGCATCAATAAAAAGATTAGAGGTACAGGACGGTATTGATTGTTCGTCTATAAAAACAAATCAAAGCACAAGTGTGAATGAAGATTTCTTACATCTGGGCGGAGGGACCACGTAAAGTTGAATGAAACTTCACTTCTTCACTATTCAATTCTATGAGAGCAAAAGGAAATAAGTTAGCATAAACGAACCCGCACAAACTCTTGCTAGCATCGACTTGATTTTACCAGAATCTGCAAGACTTTCTCTTGTCATAAAACGATGAGAAAGCGAATTGAGCACATCGTCTGCTTTCTGGATCAGCGACTCGAGCCGGCAATCTGACATAAGAGCACAGAAAAAGGAGTCAAAACAAGACATTCCTCGGTTAAGCGTCACCATATGAAAGTCTACCTCTCGCAAGAGATTCAGAGGAGTTGAAGCTTTTTCTTTCCGAAGCGATCAATATCTGTTCAGCAAACTGGATCCTCAGATCTTTTAAACACTGCACAAAATTTAAAAATAAATAAAAAATTAAAGATTTTCCAGGGTATAAGGCCCACCCAAACCCCCTGATTTTATTATTATTATTATTATTATATGAAATAATATTGAGCCACAACAGGTTCCATCCCCCTGTAGAAGAAATCCCAGTCTCCACTGTAGCGCCTTATAAATTTGGTGTGCCTTATATTTGGAAAACTCTCATATATTTATATATTCTATTTGGAAAACTTTTCTTATTCATTCAAGATGCGTTTTATCGTCCCGTGTGTCTCATATGGAAAAAGTTTGAAAATACATACATTCATTGGGGGTGCGCCGTATACACGGGAAATTACGGTAAATATAACAAAAAAACTAAAAAAAGTACAGCAAAATGCCTTTGGTGCTCAGTGAGTTGAGGTTCCAAACGCCTTCCAGTTTTTGGACTAATACTGCTGTTTGTCTGTGTAAGCTCTCAGTCGTACAGGAGTGGTCCATCGATGAAAAGGTTTCTTCAGCCGTCATCTGTACTTCTTTGAAGGTGTCGGACGTTTCGCTTCTTATCCAAGAAACTTCGTCAGCGAACTAAAGTCTTACTGGTACCAGTAAGACATTAGTTTGTTGACGAAATTTCTTGGGGAAGAAGAAACAATTTCATCAATACTGTTGTTTGTACCGTTTTTTCCGGTGTATGCGGCAGACACAAAAGCCTTGATTTTCTTCAAAAGATGACCCTTATATGCGCCTTATACAGCAGAAAATACGGTGATTGAATGTTAGTCGACCTCAGATGGGGGCAGCGTCTCTTCAAGGTCACAATCTCGGATCCAGGCGGGCACGTTGCTGATCCCGGAGTGTACCAGATCTGCCTTGTTCTCATCATCGCCGCGTTGAAAACGAAGCGACGAAGACAGCAAGGCCGCCTGTGCCATGGCTTCCCTGTGGGCACACTTTGCACAAGAAGACAAGATGGAGTCAGAATATGCGCCTCGAGTGGCGTTTGAGATTCCAAGAGGAGACTGAAGGGTGATTTTACTGTTAAGCATCTGACAAAGGGGATATCCTGTTTCAAAGTAGAGACTTCGGGTTCTCCATTCCACCTGAGGGGGTTTGATGCACACCCGTTAAAATCCCAATCGACACAAGGAATGATGAAATAAGGAGGTCAGCTCCAACCTGCAGCTGTGACAACTACTTCTTAAACCCGGGTGTGATATGTTATCCGCTGTTCTGTACGGCGCTTCAGACGAACCACGAGTTTGAGACGCTGCGGACTGAGACGAGCGACCTGCGGCGGTAAACAAACATGCAGGGGACCAACCACACTTTTAGTTAAACTTCTAAATACAATTGCAATGATGCGATCCAACCTCGGATGAAGGCCGTTGTGTGGGTGACAGGCATGGAACCATCGCGGGGGATGGACAGCAGTTCGTCAGTCGTCATCGAAAGCCTGTCACGGTTGTTGCGGTGACGGAGGGAACTGACGGGGAGGGTCAAGAAATCCACCTCTTTGTCCGTTAAAGTTTCCCGCAAAACTACAGATAGAAAGACAAATCGTATCCAGTGAGTCCCAATAATTTTGTTTCAACAAATAGATAGGAATTGATCAGATGACAGTGTTGACCAACCACATTTGTTTCTGCGTGAGCTCAATGGCGGTCTTCTCGGGGTGGAAAACGGACTCCGTGGTAGAACCAGACTTCCCGGTGAATCTGCATTTCGTTTTCCGTCAAAGTCTGCGATGTAGGCATCCAGCGCTGCAGAGGCTGACTCGTATTCCTTTCGAAATCAAAAGTTGGAGAAAGTCAATTTGGTTCGCATAGCTGAAAATAGCACGACTATGATTTTTGTTTTAAATCACGTTTGAGTATGATAATTGAATAGACCGGATCAACCTTATCTCTGTATATGAACCCGGGAGACATTAGGCTGCTCCTGAAGTGGCCAGAACTTGACAGAAGTGTTGTTACTGTCGACTCTGGGGAGACGATGTCACTTGCTCTGGTGGCGTCCATGCTGAAAAAAAACACAACTTCCAGCTTGCTTGAATACGCCAAGAGATGTTCCAGTTGCTAGCAAAACTTTATATCCAGTCCTGGACGTGGGCAAACTGTTTTAATGGACAATAATGCATTTGAAATGATAAATTTAACGTTTTACTTTATCTTATCAATTCAAAAAGTGCTTATTCTACTGTTGGTCACATGGCTCAAAAACAGCAAACGAACTTTGGAAGAGTTGTTTTGCTAATAGTTGCTTAGGTAACACCGAAAGACGGACAAAACTCGTTCATGTAACAAAAAGTATTACGCTCAATTAAACGTTACATTGTATAGAATACTCACGCAAAAAAAAATATGCCAGCTACTTTCACTTTTTAAGTAGCAATAAAGAGGGGAAAAAGATTTTACTTCAAGCTCTTCGGAGGAGGCGCTGACGAGCACATTCGACCAATGGAAATAATTCATGAAACTCATTTGGCTGGTCCAGAATCAGATCAAGTGCAGTAACACTTGTTATTGGCTTATCAATTCATTGCTTCCTGTTTTGAATCCCCCTTCGCCTTGTCGAATGGTTACATTTGAGTGGTAGGCGTGGTTTACTTAATCCTGACGTCATTCATCTTTTAAAGCGCATGTGCAATTTTCCGAATCAGGCTGTACTGTATATTATTTGATTGTTTCCATTTCTAAGTGTAAATACTGTATGTTTTTTGTCTTCAGTATCTTTAATCCATCCATTCATTTTCCAATCCGTTCATCCTCATTGTTTAGTGTGTCCTCCTCACAATGCAGGTTTCAGGGTTCAATTCCAGATCCAGCCTTCTTGTGTGAAGTTTGCATGCCAGGTGTGCTTATGTGTGCCAATGAGTGTTCGTCTACACGTGCCCAGCGATTGGCTGGGAACCAGTTTAGAAGATACACTGAGAAATATGTGGATAGATTGATATTTGGTAGCGTTTCTCAAAGACCACGCAGAAGGCTGATGGGACGGTCCTGTCAAGGTTCATGGCTGCTGGGAGGCTCCTTTAACCCCTTTCATGACGTCACGAATTGAAAGAGGAGATGTCAAACATATAGAAGTATTCTCACTCTGTCCGCTTGGCCAAGCACCACCGGACTCCAACTACTCCTACTTTATGGACCCCAAACTAAATGTATGTATTTTAATTCCAAGATTACTTCTATATCAGTCGACAATTTACTGATGGTTCAAACGATTAGAATCACCATTTGTCTGAATAAAGTAATATAGTAGTAGTAAATGCCCTGGATATATGAATACAAAGTGCAGGAATGCGAATATTTTCGTATTGTTAATACCCTGGCGAAATATCAGTTCGAATAAACACAACAGCCCACTTCCCCTTATGAATCACCAGTTCTACTCGAGCGGTTGTTCTGTCTCTTGGTTTGTTCACGAGTATTGGAATGAGATCAAATTGAGTCCCAAGTGATGCGTCTGTCTTAATAGAAGATCTCCGAGAGGTCGATCGAGCGACATCGACGTCACAGTCTCACAGCCCGCCGTTAGCCCAGCTCGGACCTCACCGGACCTTGACTTATTCGTTCAGGGGCTGGCAGAGGGGGGTAAACTGAAGCATATTCTAGAGAGAAACCTGTTTAGTTGTCAGCAGCGATCCACGCGGGCCACTTTTCTTTTGCATAACCCAAAACAAGCAGTCAGGGTGGGGAGGCAGGGCGAGCCGGCGATAACGTAACATCTGTGACGTAGGCGCCTGCCTCCACAGTTGGACTGCGGAGGTCACTGAGAGATCAGTTGACCCGAACAGATCTCAATCCCGGGATTGATAAGTGTGTGCGGATGGAGAAGAGGAGGTCGGACTGTCCGGCTTTGCCGCCCGGCTGGATGAAGGAAGAAGTGATCAGGAAGTCCGGCTTGAGCGCCGGGAAAAGCGACGTCTATTACTACAGGTACATACATACTAGTGTCCTGCTTCAACTCTTGGTCAGTCGTCAGAAAGTGTCGGAACCGGATCAACAACCACCGTGGAGTAAAATCTCACTCATCGTCACGATTAATAGTTTCAAATAAGACTTTTAGAAGTTCTCAACAGTACCACCCGATGATGACGAGTCGTGTAACTACAGTATTATTCTTCTGTCCCACCTCTTCTGGATCACCCCATGTCAAGTGCATATTGTTTTATGATATTCAATGACTGCCATCACAAATGACTGGTCAAAGCGTCATACCTCAGTGGATTATAATAATAATACTGTAATACATTTAATTTATAAGCGCCTTTCAAAACTCTCAAGGACACTTTACAGTCAGAGGATATTTTTTCTGCGAGTGAGCAGCGGCAGCCACACGCGCCAGCGTTCACTCAACCCGGAAGTAACAAAGTAAAAAAAAAAAGTGGAACACACGCCTAGGGCTGGCACGGTGCCCTCATTTTTGCCCCTTTCGTGGAAGTGGCTACAGCTAAAGACTAAAACAGAATATGTACTGCGACTAGTTTTTATTTTAAGCAGCACTATTACGTATTTAGTGGTGTGAAATTCCTCAGTCGCTGCTGACCGACCGCAAATAAAGAGTCAAAAACAGGCAAACAACTTTTGTGGGTAAAGTAAAGGATGTTTTATAATCAGTCCTGGAGCGTTCTCAAAGAGGTCAACCAAAAAAAAAACCTCACTTTTCATACAAGGACAACTGACTTTTATCAGACAAGGCCAACGTCATGGGCAAAGTCAAATCAAGTACAAGGAAAATAGCTGCAAATAACGCTTGCGGTCCTTTCCTGTTTGTTGCTCAGACGGAGCTCCGTGTCACAAACATCTGCGCTTCTTCATTTCCTCACTCTGTCTGCAAGCTGAAGTACATCATGAGATGTGTCTCGACTTTACTTTCAGTTTGCTTTGTAATATGACTCATCAGCTCCAGTCAGGAAACCAGTCGGCAAGGTCGACTTACTGGAAGAGACGTGAAACTCAACCGCAGTCGGCGGATGTTTAATGTCATCCCATCTCCAGTTTTTTTGGGGTTATTCTGTCAGGCAAAAAGATTGGAGTGGGGTTCAAATGTGGGCTCGGCACTTTCCAAGGCGGAGTCCAAGTCCTGTCCGCATTACAAGTGGCTTCTGCCATTTAAATGACAACCAACACATTTTTTTTGTTTCCTAACTGACATCAGAAAAACGTTTTATAGCATCTAAAATACGCAAAACACGCAGGCTGATATTTTTAGTCAAACGTAAAACACCGATAAAAATGACTTAAAGTTGTCCAAAACTGCCACTAATGAATGAGCTCAAAACTAGAGAGATTCAGAAAGTTCAGCCCCCAGTTTGTGACGTCTGCTCAGGATACTCCTTCACAAACTGCCTTGCTCCAGAATCAAAACAATGGCTTCAGAGAGTTCAGATTCGGAAAAAGATCCTTTCTTATTACTCATCCAGTTATTTAGAATGTAATCACGCTGTCAAAAAAAAAGCATTCGTGTTCGATTCAAAGAAAATACTGACTGTCGGAATAATACTGTAACGTCCGGTGCTTGTGTTGTCCATGTCACGCTGAGGGGCATTACAATACGTACCAGGTTTGACCGTCATCCTTTCGGATACATCAAAGAGCTTGGTCCCCATTCTGAAGAATGTCATCATCTTTGGCTTGGAAGAGCTCCATTTGACTTATATACGTTCAACAAAATAATTTACGAGCTGGATGATCAGCCTCGAGAGGAGTTATCCATCGCTAACTCCGGTTAGCTCCTCATTGTCCTTCGGCTCTGGTCCGTTGGAAATGGCTGGTTTGTCCGCTGGGAATTTGTGTAAACTTACACCTTCTTTATGCATGTTACCGCAATTGGCTGCCACACAACGATTCACCATCGTGTTATTTATGTAGTTTTCCTTCTCATTTCGTGATCAAGACGGTGTTTTCAGACGAAAAGAAGTACCCAAAATGCATTGAGTATCGCTTTCTCGGTCAGGGGCGTTCCCTCAGTGACGTCACTCCGGCACCGTCATCAACTCGAAAGCAAAACTTCATGAATATTCAGCGTGAGTTTTAGAATGTAAAATATAGCTATATGCGGTGTAATCTTTGTATAATGTGGTCAGTAGAAGTCAATTGAAGTGATTTGGTGTTGTCGTTGTCCGGAGTTGTCGGTTGTCCTTGAACTTTTGCGGGAAGTGAATCATAATGTTGGCCAATGATCAAGAAATGTGTGAATACCATTCCATTGGATTTTGGGCAATTTCTGACACTCTCCATTTGTCTTTGTCATTTTGTCTCCATTTAGTCCAACGGGGAAAAAGTTCCGGAGTAAACCTCAGTTGTCACGTTACCTCGGAAACAAAGTGGATTTGGCATGTTTCGACTTCCGGACGGGGAAGATGATGCCAGGCAAATTGCAGAAGAGCAAACAGAGACTCCGACATGACCAACTCAGTCTGGCGAAGGTAACAATGCCCCGACTGCTTCTGTAGCTGCGTGTCACCAGATTATCAGATTAGCATTGCATTAGCGCTGAACCCAAGCAAGACGTGGTCAAATTCTGTCATGACGCTGTCATCCTTTGCCTCCTCACTCAATTTGAGCGTCAAAGTTCCAGGTGGACTCACTTGAGAGGTCATTGCTGGCACATGTGTTTTTTAGAAGGTTAAAGGACAGCCAATAGGAAAGCCGGATTTCCTGTCCCTTTTGTTCCAGTCCGAGCTCCAATGTCACGCGTTGCTGACGACGTGCTTGTAAACACGTACGCTTCTGGCGTGCGCACTGCAGTGTGCGTTCGAGTGCTCACGAGAACAAAACAAGCGCAAAAAAAGGAAACAAGTGTTTTTCTGACCCCTACCAAAACGTAGTGCTAATTTATTTGAACGGTTAGAAGTGTAATTGGCTCATTTGACAATCGAAAGCAGATTTTTTTTCCTCTGGAACATTTTTGTACTTCAGTTTCCTGACATTTTTTTGTAATTAGAATACTTTGTTTTATCTTTTGACCCGCCTGCCCTGTGTCATGATCTGGTTGGCGACCAACGGGGGGCGCTGTCGGCCCCGCCTGCACCTGCACAGGTGCTGGTCGTCCCGATCATTTTGGCGACCAACGGGTAGCGACGTCAGCCCTGCCTGCAGCCTCGCAGGTGCTGGTCGTTTTAATCACTGACACTTAAAAGGACACCCGGCACGACCATCCGGTGTCGGTTCATTGTTTGCTGCATCTTTGTTGCTTGCTTTGTCTGCAATTGCATGTGTTTGTTTAACCTTTGCGGACTTTTACGCTTGGGTTTCTTTTGATACTTTGTATTTTTTCCGTTCAGATGATTTTGATGTTTTACATTTTGTTCCTGCTGACCTTTATTGTAATACAATTTGTCAAACAACCTCCTGCTCACTCCTGCCTGCTTTTTGGGATCCACACCCGCCATCACCACCTTGCAAACCGTGACACCCTGCCCCTTTCAACTTTGCTACTGTCGATCACAAATTTCTCCATTGTGAGACTATTAAATCTTATCTTATCTTATCTTATCTTATCTTATCTTATCTTATCTTATCTTATCTTATCTTATCTTGGACATGACATGATTTGATATTAAATGACATGATATTCTATATTATATGATATATATATATATGATATTATATATTAAATGATTTTAAATGATATTAGATTAGATTAAATGAAATGATATGACATGACATTATATTATATTATTGTACCTTACCATGCCATTTTACCATACCTGATCTTAATTTTTCTTATCTTATTTTATCCTATATTTACATATCTCATGTTATCTTAAATCATGACATTTTATTTTTGTGTCCTATGCCTGGTTGGAGTATTGCTTGTTGAGCTGAAATTCTCCCCGATTGATGTAGGTTATCATCTAGTTGTATTCAAATGGGCTATTTTATTTTTCAGGAATAATAGGAATACTAGGAGTCATTTCCTGCACAGCGCAAACCCAAACCGTTTTCAGAATAATACGGAATGTGCAAGGGGGAAAAAAAACATCATCCACTGACGCGCTAACGTTGCCCTCGTTCTCTCTAGGGAGGCAAGCCTGACCTGAACACGACTCTGCCCATCAGACAGACGGCATCCATCTTTAAACAGCCCGTTACCAAGGTTACAAGTCACCCGGGAAACAAGGTCAAGACAGACCTGCAGAGAGCCACTGAGCAGCCCAGACAGGTAAAAACGCTCTCGCTCTTTTTCTCTTTCTCTGCATATGGTTGACTTTTGTCTTTTGAAGTTTATCTGTTTTCAGTATCTTTGTCTGAAATGCTCATATCTGACCGGATTCTATAATCCGCCACTGTGTCGTCGCAGCTCTTTTGGGAGAGGAGGTTGAAAGGTTTGCGATCATCAGATGTCTCGGAGGAAGTTCTCCGAACAATGGACCTCCCAAAAGTCCTCCAAAGTCAGTTGAGCAAACGCACGCCCGGTCGATCCTGTGATTTTCCACGCCGACCTGGGAACTTTCCCGCCTCTGCAGGTGTTGGCCTGAACTCGAGCGATGAGACTCTGCTGTCGGCCATCGCGAGCGCCCTCCACATGAGCTCCGCCCCTATCACGGGACAAACGTCTGCGGCGGCTGAGAAGAATCCAGCAATTTGGCTCAACGCCTCCCAGCCGCTCTGCAAGGCCTTCACCGTGACCGACGAACAAATCCGGTAAGAGGTTCAATCTTACTCGGGGAAAGGATTCTATTACCGCTTAGGAGGATGTTCACATGTGGATTAAATCTATTATAAGATTAACAGCGATGGTCCTCAACCTGCAGTGAATTTAGGCCACAGGTGTCCAAGTCAAGGTGCCAAATCTGGCTCGCCACATCATTTTATGCGACTCGCGTCAATTGCCATGATGCCTGCCAAAGTCCCAACCAAAATTTCAAATTGTCGTATGTAAGCTGCAATAACAGTCATTATTTTTGACTTCAGATTTGAAAACTTGTTATTCTTTCCAATGAAAGCGACGACTGCCCGTTCCGCTTCTGAAATGGCTGGGGGGCTGGGGGGCGGTCAAATGGAAGCAGCAGTGCAAACACAGCTAATTAGAGTCATTCAGATGGCAAACAGTGTTGCCGATACGTCCGCGGCAGACCGTCGCTTTCGCTGTCACGCATTGTCACTCAGTGAAATGGTCAGCAAATGTGGCCTCCTTTTCCTCCTAAGAAGGACTTGATGTGCAGTACGCATGTTTGATTTGATTTTTTAAAACTATTTATTTATTTGTCTATTTATTCATCTACCCATCTAATTATTTATTTCTGTCAAAAAGTCAGAAAGCCTTTAATAATCCAACAGTGTGGAAATCTGCAGTTGATTTATTTATTTATTTATTTATTCATTTATTCATTTATTTATTTATCTACCCATTTATTTATGTCAGAAAGCATTTAATATTCCCACAGTGGGGTAATTTGCCGTTTATTTATTTATTTATTTGTTTGTTTGTTTGTTTATTTATTTATTTATTCATCTACCCATTTATTTATGTGTTTATTTATATATTTATTTATTTACGTCAGGCTTTTAATAGTTTATTTTGAATTAAATTGAAGTTTATTTATTTAATACTAATAAATAATACATTTAATTTCTAAGCGCACTTCACAGCCAGTGGATTTTTTTTTTAAATTATTATTATTTTTGTGCGGCTGAGCAGCGGCAGCCATTCGCGCGAGCGTTCACTCTAACCCGGAAGTAACACGGCTGCAAAGTTATGAAAGGAAGAGGAAAGGAAAGAAAGAAATAGAAGAACAAAATACAGGAGCTCCTGGAAAGGCAGCAACTATTCTTGTTTTGATTATTTATTATTTGTGTATTTAATTATCTACCCATCTTTTTATTTATTTGTTTGTTTATTTTATTTTTGTATTTATTTATGTCAGAAAGCCTTCAATAGTCCCACAGTGGGGAAATTTGCAGTTTATGTATTAATTAATTTAATAAGGAAGTAAACAAATGAAGCCGCATGTTTTCCCAGGCATAATAGGAATGGGGATGAGCCTGCATATATAGGAAGGTTCAATCAAGCGGTCTTAAAATATGCACGCGTGACGTTAGGGGGCACTGTGGAAACGCACAGGAACTGACACCGTCTTGGGGAAGGGGGGGGGGGGGGTAGAGGGGCTTTCAGTCCAGTGGGCCAGCAGAGCAGAGAAGACTCATTAGAATCCATGTGTCTCCGCGACTATTTCCTTGCCGTTGAATGTATTCTGATATCTGTCCTTCCATTTTCCAAATCTCATTTTATCCTCGCTCCCTCCGTGCCCCTCCCTCCGATTTTTGTTTCACTGACTGATTTAGTTTTCTGAACCCTCTTGTTTTCCCTGCCTTTTATATGATCCATTCAGAACTGTTTTTTTTGTTTGTCTTGATTTGTCCATGGCCGCCACTCTGGCTATTTTCAAGCCCTCCTCCGTCAGCCTCCTCTGATATCTCCACTCCCTCCAGCATTGATGCCTCCTGTGCTCCCCCCCATTTTTTCTTATCTCTTTCCTCCATTAATTTCCAATTCTCTCCCTGTGCCTCCCTCCGAATGTGCTCGTCATCCTAAATCGCTCTCATTCCTTTTGGCTGCCCGTTGGACAAATACTCCTTCAAATTGTTTCGAGCAAATTGTCCAAAGGGACGGTTAACTTTCAACTCCTTTTCTTTTTCACCCTTGGCTGCCCCGGGATATTTTTGTCCCGGCCTTACTTACAATTCTAGAAAACTTTCAACGGACCATTTTTAGATTCATTAAAACAGAGTTCGATTGCACCGAGCCAATTTGAATTAAAGAAACTGCACCGGCCGTAAATAATAAATGTGAAAATTAGAGAAGCATCCAAGAATGGAGAAACAAACAAAAAGCACGACAAGCAGATTCAAGATAAATTCCAATAACCAAACAAGCAATAATAATAATAATAATAATAATAATAATAATAATAATAATAATAATAATAATAATGCATTTCTTTTATAAGCACCTTTCAAAACTCTCAAGGTCACTTTACAGTCACAGGATCAGTTTTTCTGTGCGTGAGCAGCGGCAGCCACACGCGCCAGCGTTCACTCAACCCGGAATAACTCAAAAAGATAGAAAGCTAGCTATATAGCTAATAGATAGCTAATAGCTCAAGAGTGAACGCTAGCGCGTGTGTCTGCCGCTGCTCACCCACAGAAAAATGTATCCTGTGACTGTAAAGTGACCTTGAGAGTTTTGAAAGGCGTGTATAAATGACATTTATTATTATTATTATTATTATTATTATTATTATTAGAGCAGCCACGAGATGTCGAATGTAACCAAATAAATTTGCAGGTATAAATTTCTAGGTTAGAAAAGAAAACACAAATAGGCTTCAAGAAGATGGGGGTGGTCAAAGGTCACATATGTGCATATATTTTTTAACTCACTCGCGGCCATTCCCGGCAATTGAAAACTGTGACATGGAGCGCCATTCCTGAATTTGTAACTCCAGTCCCATATCATTTAGGAATTAACTGTTTTTTTTCTGATAAAAGCATGGAGTCTAAGGTTTCTTACGCTGAATTGAATGTATATCTAGTCCTAAAACTCTATATATTCTGTGGATTCTGAAATTTGAGTGAAAGCCCTGCCACTGGAGTGGACACATTTTTTGCACATCGTATGCCAGTCAATGTGTTAAATGCTCCTCCTTGTACAATTTTCAATGTATCATATTTGCTGCGTGTCTATAAAAAGAATAAAAATGAGTCATCATTGGACCTGACCCCTAGCGCGTGTGTCTGCCGCTGCTCACCCACAGAAAAACGTATCCTGTGACTGTAAAGTGACCTTGAGAGTTTTGAAAGGCTAAATGACTATTTTTATTTTTATTTTTATTTTTATTTTTATTTTTATTTTTATTTTTATTTTTATTTTTATTTTTTTTTATTTTTATTTTTATTTTTATTTTTATTTTTATTTTATTATTATTATTAAGAGCAGCCACGAGATGTCGAATGTAACCAAACAAATTTGCAGGTGTAAATTTCTTGGTTAGAAAAAAAAAAAAAAAAACACAAAATATGCTTCAAGAAGATGGGGGGGGGTCAAAGGTCACATATGTGCATATATTTTTTTTAACTCATTCGCTGCCATTCCCGAATTTATTCGGCAATTGAAAACTGCCTTTGCCGTGTTTCTGTTGTAATTTTAGGGAGCAGGAACTGAAGGTGCAGCAAGCAAGGCGGAGTCTGGAGGAGGCGCTGATGGCAAACACGTTGGCACGAGCTGCCGAAAACACCAAAGAGATGGCGAAAGGGAAGGCCACTTAAAGCCAAAGAAGAAAGTCGACAGACAGGTAACCCAAACAAAACCCCACCTCATTTTATCCGATAATCTTTCATAAGATAACAACCGAGCTAGCTACGTGATTCCGAAATGAAGCTTTCATGAACCAGTTTTCATTTTTAGACGTGCAGAATCATAAATAGCAAATAGCTCACCAAAGATCATGACGGCCAGGAAGAAGTTTTTTTTTTTAGTGTTGTTTCTGTGGCAACACTTTTTGGTAAGAAAGAAGCCCGCCTTGACAAGACGCCGGCCACGTCCTCGCTTTTGCAAATGCCAAGTGAAATCGAAAAGAAACACTATTTGTCCAGTCGCCATGGTATCAAAGAATCAGTTGCCAACCTGTCACGAATCAATAGCGGCGGCAGCAGGTGCGCAAGCTAGTGCGACACAACTCTGAAAAGAACTCCATCAGAATACTCCTCCTGCTCCAAGAATTACTTCTTTTGTATGTATTTATTTATTTTTGTGGAGCAGGCAGAGATGCGTCTTGCTGCCTGTTTGTGTTCAGCGGCTGATATTTTTGGAAAAGAAGGTGCAAGCCTTTGGCAAAATTGTTTACATGCAGAACGATCACAGCAGCACATTCGTTAAATGTAAAAATAGACAAATGTAATGCTTTTTGTTGTTCTACAAAAAAGGGAATGTTGATGATTGTTTCAGACATACAATATCAAGCACAATATAAAAAAAATGCTTATTGAAAATGCATGTTTGAATGCATGAAAACAAGCAGCCTATTGTGATTATAAAGTAAGTGTGTTTATCAAAAGAACTCGCGTGATGCCATGTTTTGTTGGTACGAAAAAAAAAAAACAAACGAAACAGCATTTTCGTCATATTAATTTAGTATTAGGGTTGTTAACAGAAAAGCCAAAAAGTACTCCAGGGAGGGTGTCCAAACTTATGCAACCCAGATATTTTCGGGTTTTTATTTCGACCCTTCATAGATTTAATGAAAAGCCCTTTGTCTTGTGGCACATCTGGTGTGATACATTGACTGTAGACGGCAGGTGTCCAAGTCACGGCCCGGGGACCAAATGTGGCCCTCCACGTCATTTTTCTTCGGCCCGCCAAAGCAAATCAAACGTGTTAAATTCCATGCTCATCGATCGAGCTAGCTAGCTAGCGATCGAGCTAACTAGCTAGCGATCGAGCTAACTAGCTAGCGATCAAGCTAGCTAGCCTTTCAGGTAACTGGCTAATCCCTAACATCACAGGTGTCAAAGTCAAGGCTATGGGGTCAAATCTGGCCCTCCAAATCATTTTATTCGACCCACCAAAGCAAATCTAACTTGTGAAATTCCATGCTGATCTATCAAACTAGCTAGCGATCGAGCTAGCTAGCTAGCTAACGATCGAGCTGACTAGCTAGCGATCGATCTAGCTAGTGAGTAACCTAGCTAGTGATTCGGTAGCTGGCTAATTCCTTTCATCACAGGTGTCAAAGCCAAGGCTCGGGGGCCAAATCTGGCCCTCCAAATCATTTTATTCGGCCCGCCAAAGCAAATCAAACATGTGAAATTCCATGCTCATCTTTCAAACCAGCAAGCGATTCAGGTAGCTGGCTAATTCCTTCCATCACAGGTGTCAAAGTCAAGGCTCGGGGGCCAAATCTGGTCTGTCACATCATTTTAATCGGCCCGCAAAAGCAAATCAAGCATGTCAAGCAAGCCATGATGCATGCTAAAGTCTGAACTAAAATTTCAAATTGTCCAAATTGTAAACCATAATAACAGTTGTTTTTTTACTTCAGATTTGAAAACTATGTGGGGGGGGATGAAACATTCTAATAGTTTCCCCAAATTCATAACGGCCCCCGAGAGGAAACCAGAACTACAATGTGGTCCGGCCGCCGCAAAAACACCCTTTCGGTAGACAGAAGCCGAATGTTTTGTCAAATGGAGAGCGCGTGTGTGCGTGCGCGCCTGTTTACTCTAAAAGCCGACAGATAAGAAAGAGTTTTTTAAAAGCGCATTTGTTTTCTGTGAAGAGGGGGGAAATAGTCGATTAATGCAGATTTATGCAGATTGGCTGGTTGGAATTCGATTGGGTAAAAGAGCCGCTGAGAGTCGAGGAGTGATTACTAATGGCTTTTTATAGCTGGACCAAAGCTGGGCAGTGCGACCAGTCCTGGGTTGTGTAACAAGGAGTTTTAAATCTTGCGCAAAATCTCTCTTTGTCGCTATTTATGTTGATGTGAAGTTTCTTCCCATTGTCTCGTGATTGATTAGGATTGGATTGGAGTAGCTTTTATTAATTTCGCAGTGGAGAAATATACATTTCACGGAAGCAAAGTCATGAAAGGATAAGGAAAGTAAGAAGTAGAAAACAGAAATACAGGAGCTGCTGTAAAGGCAGCCACTCTCGCGACGCCATCTTGAAATCAAAAGAACAACAAAAAAACAAATTAACAAATAATGTGACACAGCCAGTCATTCAATTTTAAGCACTTTCTGAACCCTCTTTGTTTTATGAAGCACTTCCAGATGAAAGCGTAGAGGATCCAAGCATCCTTTTCACCAGTGGATCAGAGACGTCATGGCGAAATGTGCACATATGCTACAAGCTAAATCTTGAAAGCAAAGACGAAGCCGTTGCATCCATTGACGAAAAGAGACTGCCTCACATGACATCCCTGATCCACTGCTGAAAAGGACGCTTTGATCCTCTCCTCTTTCATCTAGAACTGCTTCATGTCATAAAGAGGGTACAGAAAGTGCTGAAGAACGAATTACTCTCTGTGTCCTTGTGTTGTCATATTATTTGTTATTTATTTTTTTTTTTTTTTTTTTACTTTTTTACTTCCGGGTTGAGTGAATGCTGGCGCGTGCGGCTGCCGCTGCTCACCCACAGAAAAAATATCATGTGACTTTACAGTGTCCTTGAGAGTTTTGAAAGGCGCTTATTAATGAAATTTATTATTATTATTATTATTATTATTATTATTATTATTACATCTTCTGTCCCACGTAAATCCGCTTCAATTCCAAGCCACGACAATTCCACCGAAATTGTCATCTCAGCCCGCGCGGGTGACATCACCTCACTTCGGCTACAAGCTGCGTTTGAAATGAAAACGAGGTCGTCCCATTGTCCTGTCTCATTTCATCGTCTCAGTCCTCGGGTGAGAAATTGTCCAAATAAATATTCGCTGCACCAACGTCCCATTGAGTCTCATGAAATGTTAGCAAAGCATTAGCGGGCGCTTAGCAATCATTTGCGGAATTGCCGTTAAATAGCATGGCGAATTCATCTTTTCTTTGTGCAGGGGGGTTGTGGACGTTTGCACTCAATGCCTGGATTTTCCTTTCAATGCGCAGGCTGGCTTTTTTTTTTATCTGATGGGGACTTAAGATTCCCGCTGCCGACTTGGAAAAGACGGAGCGTCTTTTGATCGGAAAACAGTGTCAACTATTCACGCTTGGTGCGTTTGTGCGATTGGGGGGGAGGGGGGTGACTCACTGCACATCTCGTTCTTTCCAAAAGCAGCTGATTCAGACATTCAGACTCCCGCAGCATTTCTCCGCTTAGTAATTAGCGGCCGTCGAGACGGAATTATCTCCTTCCAAAGCCTTTCGTAAAAAGCGCCGATAACCGCCGAGTGCATGTCTGCTGTCAGTCATCTGAATTGCCTCGATGGAGTAGCAGATTAGCGGGATTTTTCTAATTATTAGGAAGTCATTAAGACTCTGCGGGGTATTCTTCTTCTTTAAATTTGAAATGATTTGGGATGGAAGGAAATATGACGCTGCTGAGACAATGGCAAGCTAGCAAAGGAAAAACAATGGAACGCGAACCGCAACAATGTCACATTTTGGTTTTTGACCACTGTAGGGCCCCACCGCCTGCAGTTGTGCAGCTGTTGGTCATTTTAGTCAGTGGCAATGAACTCATTCTCTGCCATTCACAAATTTATTCGGGAATTAAAAATGTGACATACAGCGCCATTCCCGAATTTGTTCGGGTTTTGGTTTTTCATGGTTGGGTGCCAATAAAGCGCTGGTCAGACCTCTGGCAATACTTTTTTTTTTCTTTTCCACTAGAGGGCAGCATTTCAACTTTTTCCATGTTAGCGCTTTATTCCAGCTTCCGCTGTTGTTAAAGCGCTAATTGCATTTCATTGTATTTTTTACAGCCGCCCTCATTTCAAAATCATATAACTCCAGACCCATATAATTTTGGAATTTTTTGTAATGAAAGAAGAGAGTATAAGGTTTCGTTTGCCGAATTGAATTTTTATGTGGTCCTAAAACGCAATATTCTGTGGCTCCTGCAATTTGAGTGACAATGACAAAAACCCTGGCACTGGACACATTTTTGCACATCGTCTGCCAGTGACTAAGATAAAAGGACACCCGGCATGACCATTCAGTGTCGGTCATTGTTTGTTTCACCCTGTCAGGTTTGTTTCCTCTCATCTGGTCTGCTTTGTTTTCAGTCATGTTTTAATCATGGTTTTGTTTGTTATTTTGGACCTTTTTGTTCTGATGACTTTGTTGTTTTTGATTTCATTCCTGCCAACTTTATTGAATACAATTTGTCCAATACACACTGCTTTTCCTTCCTGCCTGCTTCTTTTGGGGTCCACGACGTTGCAAATGGTGACAGATGCAGGTTTTATTCGAAAGGCGCGGCTCCCCGAAAAGAAAATGCTCATCAAACAACAAGCTGAAAACAAAACACTCAAATCATGCGTTGGGTGAATTTAGAATGTGCTAGGTGAGTCATTCCTTCCGGAATGAGTGCTTTTATATTTCGAGGTTCAGGCGAAAATATTTCGATGTGGCAGCAAATGGACTTTACTGAAGACGTAGCGTTTTTTTTTGTTATACAGTAATAACTCGGTTTACGAACCTCTTTTGGCTTACGAACTTTTCGGTTTACGAACGTTAAGTTTACGAACATTTTTACCTTGGCATACAAACTATTTTTCGGGATGCACACGGAGCTGCCACAATGAGAGATGTGTCGTTCGCGAACGACCCCGTTCTCCTAAAAGAAAATGGCAGCCAGCTTGTTTTGGTCCTCTATTCCCCACCCCCAGTCGTCGGTTAAAGCCACGTGATTGGTCAAGGACGCAGCAGTGGGGGGGGGGGTTATAGACAGAGAGAGAGTGACACCATTCTCCAAAAAAGAAAATGGCTGCTGACATTTTTTTGTCCTCTATTCTCCGCCCCCAGTCTTCAGTTAAAGCCACGTGATTGGTCAAGAACGCAGCAGTGAGGGGAGGTGGTTTAAACATTAAAGAGACAAGCAGACAACAGAGAGAGAGTGACAAAATGGATAGATTACAGTGACATTTGATAGTTCAAAGGCAGATTGTAGACTGCAAGGTTAAAATTCCCATCAATCAGGCTCCACAAATAACTCGCACTAGCCATCAGTTCAATTTGAAATGAAAAGACAGGCAAGGGAACCAGCTATTAATGATTTTTCTAGTGTGTCTGCTTGCATCTGTTGCTGTTGCAATATCACAAGATGTACAACCCAGAGCTCCTTGAGACATTTTATGCAAAAAGCTATCCATTCCATCAAGCCGTCAACGACCGTCACAAAGGTACATAAAACAACTTTATTATACAATGCAGTTGATTTATTTAATTATAATACCATATCACATTTATTATACATAAAATATGGTATATTTTTTGTAGTTTTAAGGCTTAGAAAATTAGAAAGTAGAAAATTATGTTTTATGGAGACCTGGGAACGGATTATTCTCATTTTAATGGTTTCCTATGGGAAATTAATTGTAAGTTTGTAAGCCAAGGTATCACTGTAATTCTTAAGAGGGCCCAGAGACAAGCAGCTGTAATTATAGCCCGGTCGCCGTTGTTAATGCACTCACGGGGAGGAGGTGTCAGAGGGTTAATGGGGAAGCTAATGGTTAGCGTGAAGGCGCTCCACATTCATTTGACTCCCCACCACCGCCCGTCACCTTGCCGCTAAGAAGCCTTGCTTTATTGGTTCCGAATACGTCTCCTGACTCTCTGTACGGTGTGTTCTCACAAAATGCCTTGAAAATAAGTCATTTGGCCTCGAGCGGAGAAGAAAGAGTTACTTTCCGGGGCAAAAACAAATGTACCTTTTAATTTTAATGGAAGATCGCAGAGAACCTCAAAATGATGTTTTTTACAATTTGTGAAAATACAAAATTGTGTCATGATGGGTCCCTTTTTTGTGGCTTGAATTTGGAATCTCGTTTGTTACCGTACGCACTGACGATAATTATTTATGTTCCTCTGCCTGCAGTTTCTCTGGTCATCAGGCTCAGGTTCATCATCGTCTTCATCTGGACCGAAACAACAAACTAACAAAATGGTTGTAAGGCTCCTCTTCAGACAAGTCATTCCCCTGAGTGACGTTACGCCGGCTCTAACGTTAGGGAAGCCTCCAATTCGCAGGAAAACAAAGGGTGTTGCAACACCAGTATAAAAGCAACAGTTTTAGCAACAGAGTGCTCTGCTGAAAGAGGAAGAAGCAAAAAAGAGCAAGCCTCTAAAATTATCCTTGATCAAAACGTTCCATGAACTTTTAAATAAGCTCTTATTGTGTGTCCGTTTTAGACTTTTAAAGTTATTATTATTTTTTTAAATGAGCATCACCCCCAGATGAAATCAGGTTGCAAACTGCTGGACGGCTTTTGCTAACTGCCTAACTAACTCTTCCTATGCTTTCTAATGATTTGTGATGTCCCAAAAGTCTTCCGATAGAATCAGGGTTTTTTTTCATTATATGATGAATGGCCATGAATATGAAAAAGCAAACTTATTTAATGCAAATTTTATACCTTGACCGAACAGTCATGTACATTTTCCGGACTGGCTTGAATAAATGATTACATTCGCAAATGTTTTTTTTTTTTTGTCAGTTGATGCATTCATCGGATGTTGGGCGCCGCAAATAGTTCCTGTCATATGTCAAAGCATATTCATCAGGTTGAACCGGCCCCGATACGGACCAGTTGCAGCTTGGAATGGACCGACTTGTTTGTGAATCTCTCAAAATCTCCCCTTGCCAACCACAGTAAACAACGAGCTATAAATGCTATGTTTTATTTTGAAGTCAAGGCAACCACACTTTGGGCTTTCTCGCTTCCATATACAGTGGGACCTCGGTTTACGAACACCTTGCCTTCCGAAGTTTTCGGTTTACGAATGTTGAATTTCTGAAAATTAAACCTTGGCATACGCACTACTTTTCGGGATATACACACAGCGCCGCCCCACCACGGTTGGCGGAGTAATTTTCGGCAGAAGAACACCAAACCACACGACCGAACAGCGCCAAAGCTGGCCTACCTTTCCACACCCCCTTTCTCTGAGTGCACACGTTGTTCGTCTCCAAGGATTTATCACATATATTTTTGCTCTTATGGGACCAAAAAAGACCCCACCATGGGCTCGTTTTCAGACGAAGAAGACACAAAACAAAATTACAGTCGAGGAGAAGAAGGAGATCATTGAGAAATACGAATGAAGTGTGCGTTTGTCTGACTTCACGGCCCAGTAGCAATATGCTAAGTCCACCATTGCTCCCATCTTTCGCAACAAAGAAGCTATTAAAGGTGCGTGTGTTGCTAAAGGTGTTTCGGGCAATAGAAAAGGTTGAAAAACCTCTGTTAATTTGGATTAATGAAAAGCAGTTCGTCTGCGACAGCGTGAATGAAGCAATTATATCCGATAAAGCATGGCAAATTCACTCTGATATCGTCATGCGGCAACCTGGAAGTTCGTCGTTTATTGCTGATTTTAAAGCTAGCACAGGATAGTTTGAGAACTTTAAGCACCGTACAGGGATTCACTGCGTTACTTGTCATGGTGAGGCAGCCAGTTCTGACAGTAAAGCTGCCGAAGCCTACAAGGTATCATTCCTCGAAATGGTGAAAGAAGGATATGTTTCTCAGCAAGTATTTAATGTGGTCCGAACCCCATTCCATCAAGCCATCAACGACCATCACAAAGGTAAATAAAACGACTTTATTATATAGTAGAGTTTATGTCTTTAATTACAGTCCTTACGGAATGTGACCCCCTCCAAACAGCAATACCCTCCGACCTGCCACCCCATTCCATCAAGCCATCAACGACCATCAGACAGGTAAATAAAACAACTTTATTATACAGTGCAGTATATTTCTTTCATTACAATACAATAGAACATTTATTATACATAGAATAAGGTATATTGTTTGTAGTTTTAAGGCTTATGTACTTGAAATGTATATTTTATGGAGACCTGGGAACGGATTATTCTCATTTTAATGGTTTCCTATGGGAAATTAATTTTTGGGATATACACTTTTCGCCTTACACGCTCTGTCTGGGAACCACTGAAGTGCGTACGCCAAGGTCCCACTGTACTGTACAACTGAGAATATTATTTGTTTTGTGCTAGATCGGATGTGACAGGGACCCGGTCTCAACAGTAAAATAGCAGCAAAACACAGAATGCAGTGGCCAAAATGCTGAAAACAAACCATAATGGGTACTTACAAAGGACAAACACAAAAGATAGATGGCATCCAATGTATGCCAACTACGGCGCCATCTTGATGAGTCCTGAACAAAACTTGACAGTGACAGATCCCTGGATGATTTGATTATTGATATGACACTGAAATTTGTTGTTGATCGGAGCATTTTAAATACAATTTATTTTCTTAGCGAAAGTGAACATTTCAAAATTGTTTGGATAATGTGAGTATAAAAATTAAAGGGAACAACCGCTTCTGGGTCTTGTTTCGACCGGGTTCCGATTTATGTGAGGGAACTCACTCCCCCTCCCTTCACAGGAAACTTGAGATCGAAACAATTTAGTCCGTTTCTCCAGCCCATCGCCAGTTTTTTTTCAGGTTAGTAATGTTTAGAAAAGTAATTCAAACGCACCGCAAAACAAATTGAACCCCTTTGTGACTTAAATATAAAGTACCAAGATAAAATAGAGTCCGTGTATTTTTGCGATCTATGCTAATGAGCTGTATGACGTCAAAGGCGAGCACTCCATTGGAGACCGTTGTTGGCGATGCTAACTGCGCTAAAAGTCTCCCAAAATGATTGTTTATGTGTGATGTCAATCGATATGGAATGTGTCATCATACCCAGTTATGAATGTCATGTTGAAGTCATGAATGTATATTTTTTTCATTAATTTGCTGCAGAAATAATTCTGGAAAATAAGGAACACTTACTTATGTTCTTTTTTAGATTTAAATAAGACACTTTTAGTGATATTTTTTTTTGTTTTAATGAAGGGATGACCCTTTGGGATCAAATGAGAGTGGCATTTAGGCACGGTCAAAATCTTTTTGTTATCCAGGACTGTTTGGGTCCCATAACATGAAGAAGTCTGACGACCGTGTAGAATTGATTGATAGGCATTGTCATTCCAGAAATTGAGACCACCCAGCAACCAGCTGTCGTGAGACATCCACAAAGCCTTACACCCACACAGACCTCCACGAGAGATCATCGAATATCCATCATAACTAAAATATAATATTGGGACTTGGCATACAAACTTCATTCATGAAGGGCAGGGTTGTCCAATTTCTGTTTCTGAAATGACAACCAATCAATCAGTGCGTGCAAAGCAATGATAGCATATCTGAAGCCAACGGTGAAAGACAGGCGAAACCAACAGTGGGTCGTGAGAGCAACAGAGTGGCTGATTGGATCGACACCCCCGCACCTCCAACGCCCGCTCCCGAGACATTTACACAGGCAGACGGACTCCTGTGGAATTATGACCGACCACTCCCGTAACTTTCCCCTCTGGAAGATGCTACAGGACTATAAAGCCTGGGACCATGACGCTCCAAAACAACTTTTACCACCAGGCTGTGAAATTCATCTGCAGTCCCCCTCACCCCGCCCGCCCACGGTGACATCGAAGGACGACCCCATCGCTTCTTTAGCGCTTGGAATAGAATTGAGTGCGATACCCAAACGGCGATATAATCGACTTACCGTATTTATTAGAGTATAACGCGCACATGTGTATAACGCATACCCCTAATTTTCAAATAAAATCAGTATAAAATTGTGTTTCACTTTTTCTCGGCTATTAGTATATCATTAAAACTCTGAATATTGGTAATTGTGCCAAACAGCAATGCTTAACTCACGTTTCATTATGGGCAAGGCGAGAAAAGGAAATGAAGCGTAGCTAAAGAAATGGTAATCAACAATCAAAAAAAAAGGAATGCGAGTGATCCGGGTCTTTTCGAGAATCGAAACTGAAGGCCACCTTAACAACAGCTGAAGGTGGACCGACTCCTTTCCAGTCCTTTCCATCAAGCCATCAACGACCATCACAAAGGTAAATAAAACGACTTTATTATATAGTACAGTTTATTTCTTTAATTATAATACCATAGCACATTTATTATGCATAAAATACAGTGTATTTTGTGTAGTTTTAAGGCTTAGAAAATTAGAAAGTAGAACATTATGTTTTATGGGGACCTGGGAACGGATTATTCTCATTTGAATGTTTTTCTATGGGAAATTATTTTTTGGGATACACACTTTTCGCCTTACACATTCTGTCTGGGAACCAATTAAGTTCGTAAGCCAAGGTATCACTGTATATGAGATTTTTTTTTTCCCCAGGCCTCGTTTATAACGCGCACCCAAACTTTGAGTTCTTTTTTTCGGTAGAAACTTTTGTGTGTTATACTCGAATAAATACGGTAATACCCCACTTCTAAACTAGTGCAACAATGTCTCCTCCCCTACCTATAATTGTGTTCTTTTAATCTTTTATTTTGAAGAAGAGGAAGCAGTCGAGTGAATGCGATGGAAGAAACGCTTGGCGAGTTGTTAATTTCAGGGCCGCTATCTCTGAGGCAGCAGAATTCTCAGGGTCAGCGGGCCACTTGCAGAACTTTGTGACACTGTAATGGACAACCCTGACCCAAGAATGCGCGACCTTGCTGGCGACCGCTTAAGCTGCTCCGTTTTGACCTTCAAAGTGTCGGTTGAGCCCGCACTGGAAAGAGCAAGACGGTCAATCATATGTAGCGGTGAAATGAATAAGTAAGTGTGGAAAAAAGAAGCGCAAGATGGCCCGAGTAGGTAGCCGTCAGCGAGTGCTCTCACCAGCCTTGCTTTTTGTTTGTTGTTGATGTGTTTTCTTTTGTCACTTTGAGTTGTTGTGCGTCATGTGACGACACGGCATACGGGTTGTTTTTTTCAGCATTTTTGGATGCTGCCTTTTCGGCAGCGCGGATGTGCCAGCACCGTTTTTGATTGGGAGGAATAGCTATGGGGTGAACAGGTCAGTGTTGTTGGACAGTCTGCGGCTGGATGGATGGATGCATGGCTTGAGGAGCCCGCCATGAGAAGAAAGAAGCGTTAATGCATAAGTGGAACTGCCGCGACTTGGAATTGAAGCGGATTTACATGGAGCAGGAGATGTGAGGCAATCTGTTTTCGTCAATGGATGCTACAGCTTGATGTTCACTTTCAATTTTTAGCTTGTAGCCGACACGTACATTTCACCATGACGTTCCTGATCCACTGGTGAAAAGGAGGCTTTTATCATCTCCTCTTTCGTCTTGAACTTCTTCATGCAACAAAGGGCACAGAAAGTGCTCAAGATTGAATACTGTGTCTTTTGTGTTGTGTCACATTCTTTGTTGTTTAGTTTTTTTTGTTGTTGTTTTGACTTTAAGATGACGGCCGCGAGAGTGGCTGCCTTTATAGCAGCTCCTTTATTTTGTTTTTCTACTTCTTCCTTTCCTCTTCCTATCATCACTTTACTGCTGTGAAATGTCAATTTCTACATTACCAGACCAATAAAGGCGAATCCAATCCAATCAAAAAAAAAAAAAGTAATGTTAGTCTGTAATGGCAGCCCGTCTTAGTTCTCATCTTGTGGACATATTTCGACCGTAACGCCGCTGAGCCGCCGATTTACTGGGAACCTGGAGTTGTAAACGACTGCACTTTGCAGAGTCATTCTGTTGTGGAGCTCATCCACAATGCGAGACACACAAACACACTCACACACACACACAACACTCAAAAACACACACACAGACACACACTCATGCACACTCCAAATGGATGGTTGACCATGTGTGGAAGACAGATGACTCCCAACGACAGCCGTGTTTACACTCCGGGGAGAATTTCAGACTCCTTTTACTTTGCGAGATCAACAACACTATCATACTATCATTTGTTGCTTGGGATTAGAACGTCGTTTATCTGAGAAATTGAAGCGGGCCTGATTGAAATTCCAAATGTGGATGGGATTGAGGCTCACACTCAATCCTTTTATTGTTTGGATTTTTTTAAGACTCATTTTGACACGTTTTTTTTTTATAGCAGATATCAATTTGCTTTGTCTTTATATCTGCTCGGCGATCGGCAGCGTAGCTCATTTCTTTTATTCTTGTTACGTGTGGGCGATCAATAACACTCACAGTCGTGGAAATTCCCGCAGCGGCGATGACTCGTCGCTGTTTGAGACGGTTGTCTTGTTCCAAGATTTCGATCATTTTCCATGAAGAATAAAGTTTGGCAGTTTTTGATCCGCGGATTCCTTTTTTTGGTTGAGTGGCAGCTGTGAAAAAAAAAGGTTGGAGAAATTCCGAAACAAAATGGCAGCCGTCATCTCAACAGAGCAAATGATTGGAAGGAGAGATGGCGCCATGTTGATTTGGGGCAAATTAGCTTGCAGGAGTGAGGCAGGACAGCTCGTTAGGAAGAGGCAGATCGCACAAGATTGCCTTGCTTGTTTAATTTAACACTCGAGCGGGCACTCTGAAAACCGACTATTTGCGTGCAAGCCATTAAAAAAACAATTTTCCATCATACGTCCCCATCAAGATGGCTGCTCTAACTTTGCCCCCAAATGCAACGACGACTCCTATGTATTTCCTCCTTTTAAGTGGCAACTATGCTGGCTTGAGTCGTATGTCAGTTTTGCAAGATCATTAAAGGACAACCGACGTCCCCGGACAAGTTGTGTCCATAATTTGTAAAATCACTTCAAATGACTTCTACTGAGCGTATTTTACAAAGATTCCACCGCATGTAGCTATAGTTTACGTTTTAAAACTCGCGCTGAACATTCAGGAAGTCTTGTTTTTGAGTTGCTGACGAGTCCTCACGTGACGTCAGAAAAGGACCGCCTGCTGACCGTGAAAAGGACGCATTGTCGCATTGTCCTTCCATCACGTCAATGTATTTTGCTGTACTTGTTTGGTCTGGGGACCTCGTGTTGAACCCAAAAGCCGCCAGAAGGCCAGAAGAGGGCGTCCAAGCGCCATTTAAGAATTTATCAGCCTGTGGAAACGGAGGTGGCCACAGGATGTCGCCATTTTGTGCCTCTTTTTTTTTGTGAGAGATTTTCCCCCAATGTTGCCTCAAAATGGCCCAAATACATTCTTTAATCGATTGCAAACATGTATGCTTTGCTCTTCAGAACTATTTGAATCATATTCATAACTGGATGTGTAACAAGAAAGCATATTCTCCGAATCTGAAGCCATTGTTTTGATTCGCCAGCAATGCAAGACGTCTTGGCGTGACGTCACAAAATGGGGGCGGGACTTTCTGAAAATGACCAATTCGCAGCTCATTTTTTTGCAGATTTTGGACACTTTAAGTCATTTTTATTGGTGTTTTGCCTTTGACTATAAATATCATACTGCTGTTTTGGGTATTTTAGATGCTATAAAACGTATTTCTGGTGTCAGTTAAAAAACAAAAAAGTGACGTCGGTTGTCCTTTAAACACGTCACTGCATAATAAATACAAATCACATAAACACAAAACAAATAAATGATAATTAAATAAATACTAATTAAATAAATAAACACAGAATAAATAACTACAAATTAACTCAACACAGAATAAATAAATCAACGACTAAATAAATACAAATCAAATACATACAAATTAAATAAATACCGAAATACAAACACACAATAATAATAATAATAATAATAATAATAATAATACATTTTATTTATAAGCGCCTGTCAAAACTCTCAAGGACACTTTACAGTCACAGGATATTTTTCTGCGGGTGAGAAGGGGCAGCCACACTGCACCAGCGTTCAAATACATAAATTTTAATTAAATAAAGACATAAATACGAAATAAATTTAAAAAAAAAACAATAAATAAACGCGGGCGGCCTGGTAGTCGAGTGGTTAGCACACCGGCTTCACAGTGCAGAGGTCGCCGGTTCGCGTCCCGGTCCGGCCTCCCTGTGTGGAGTTTGCATGTTCTCCCCGGACCCGCGTGGGTTTTCTCCGGGTCCTCCGGTTTCCTCCCACACTCCAAAAACATGCATGGCAGGCAGATTGACCATTCCAAATTGTCCCTAGGTGTGAGTGTGAGAGTGACTGTTGTATGTCTTTGTGTGCCCTGCGATTGGCTGGCAACCAATTCAGGGTGTCCCCCGCCTCGTGCCCGAAGACAGCTGAGATAGGCTCCAGCAACCCCCGCGACCCTAATGAGGAATAAGCGCTACGGAAAATGAGATGAGATGAGAATAAATAAACGCAATGAATAAATACAAAACAAACACTAAATAAATAAGCACAAAGTAAATAAATACTAATTAAATACATCCATAAACACAAATTAAATTAATAAATACTAATTAAATACATACATGCAAATTAAATAAAGACATAAATACAAATTAAATAAGTACATAAATACTAATTAAATAAATAAAAACAGAAAAGCCAAAAGGTAAAGAAGAATAAATAAATAAACACAATAAATACATACAAAACAAACACTAAAGAAATAAGCACAAAGTAAATAAATACTAATTAAATGAATACATAGACACAAATTAAATAAATTCGTAAATACTAATCAAATAAATACACAATTATTTTTTAAATAAAGACATAAATACATTACAATTAAATAAAAACATGAATACAAAGTAAATAAATGCATAAATACTAATTAAATAAACACAACATAAAAACAGAATGAATAAATAAACACAATAAATAAATACAAAACAAACACTATATAAATAAGCACAAACTGAATAAATACTAATTGAATAAATACATAAACACAAATTAAATAAATACATAAATACAAATTAAATTAATACATAATATAAATTAAATAAAGACATAAATACAAATTAAATAAATACATAATATAAATTAAACAAAGACATAAATACAAATTAAATAAATACATAATATAAATTCAATAAAGACAAATACAAATTAAATAACATACATAAATAAATTAAATAAAGACATAAATACAAATTAAATAAATACATAATATAAATTCAATAAAGACAAATACAAATTAAATAACATACGGGGGGGCTAACAGAAGGCGACATGGCAATGCCAGCCACATCCTCACGCAATGTGGAACTTTCAATTTGTGGTTTACGAATGCCCACCCGTGCACATCCGAATTTCATAGCGTCCGTGCATACGCCACGCAATTCATAATCGATAGGAAAGATTAACTTGGAAGGCCATCAAAAAATATATTAAAAAGAAAGCCCTGATAAAAAAAGGTCGAAATTGCCCGTTGGCCATGACTATAAATGTCGCCAGGATTGAGTTTTGGAGAAGGAGCGCAAAAAGCCAGCGAAGCTCAAGTCCGACCTTGCGATATTCACGATGGCCGCCCATCAAAAGCACCGAATGATGTAATCGGAACAAAAGGTGGACTTCACTGCACAATATTTCATTCCTGTTCCACATTTTGCTCATTTACCAAAATAACAACAAATCGGAGACACTGAGACTTGTTAAAATGGAAACGCAAGTTCCGCTATCGATCGCTGGCTCAAGCCAAAATCTCCCGTGTTAACATTTGCCGCATTCCTTAGCATTTTTTCTTTTTCTTTTTTTTTTTTTGCGGGGGAGCGGGAGTCTCCTGGAAGATAATTTGGGAGGTTCGTGATCGAGCCTGACGCCAGCGATATTTCATCGTTAGCATGTTGCCCCGATGCCCCCCCACACATACGAGGCTATAAAGGGCTTCGCTAATTAATTCGGAGATCGTTTTGTTTGTTTCACGCGAGAGGGATGGTGGGGAGAGCTCGGCAATGAGTAAAGAGTCCAACGGAACTCCAGTGGAGGGAAACTAATTGGATCTCCGCTTCAAACGGCTTCAAAAAGCTGCCATGCTCTCTGTCTCTGTCTCTCTCTCTCTCTCTCTCTCTCTCTCTCTCTCTCTCTCTCTCTCTCTCTCTCTCTCTCTCTCTCTCTCTCTCTCTCTCTCTCTCTCTCTCTCTCTCTCTCTCTCTCTCTCTCTCTCTCTCTCTCTCTCTCTCTCTAGAGTTCCGTCACATTAATTTGACATCCGCTCGCAGGTTCGAGCTTATGCACCAATGATGTTTTGGGAACCGCAAACTAAGACTTTTGGTCATTTAGGTGTGAAAACGAGATTTGTTTGTTACTTTTGACCTTTTTTTGACGATGGACTATTTTATTGCCTTTTTCAAGAAATGAAAAAACTTCATTAGTGCGACCTTTACAAATTGTACACCAAAAGGTGTCAAATTTAAAGGACAACCGACGTCTCCGGACAAGTCGTGTCCATAATTGCAGCTCATTTTTTTTTTTAGATTTTGGACACTTTAAGTCATTTTTATTGGTGTTTTGCATTTGAATAAAAATACGTATCATACTGTGTGTTTTGGGTATTTTAGCGGCTATAAAACGTTTTTCTGATGTCAGTTACAAAACCAAAAAGTGTCCCGGAAACAAAAATCCTTGCTTCCCCGGCACCACCATATGTGACGCGCACGGGAAAAGAAAGGCGGGCCGGTGCATCGGATCGGTCGCAGAGGAAAAGGGCAAAAGCAGTGAGATGGAGGGAGAGGATCTTCCATTATAGATTTGACCTGGGGGTCACGCGCAACCGCGCAAAAGCATCACGCGCCAAAGGGAGCTTGTCTATTAGCTGGCTCTCCATCACTGCGCCTGCCGACTCTCCGCTACTGATTAATACGCTCCACCGAACAGTCCGCCGGTCCCACAACCCCCATATTGTCATCGCTTCTTCGGCGTCGTTGTGATTGCGTAATATCATATGTACTTTAAAGGACAACCGACGTCACTTTTTTGTTTCCTAACTGACATCAGAAAAACGTTTTACAGCATCTAAAATACCCAAAACACCCGGTATGATATTTTTATTCAAATGCAAAACACCAATAAAAATGACTTAAAGTGTCCAAAATCTGCAAAAAATTGAGCTACGAATTGGGCATTTTCAGAAAGTCCCGCCCCCAGTTCGTGACGTCACGCCAAGACGTCTTGCATTGCTGGAGAATCAAAACAATGGCTTCAGATTGGGAGAATATGCTTTCTTGTTACACATCCAGTTATGAATATGATTCAAATAGTTCTGAAGAAGAAAGCAAACATGTTTGCAATCGATGAAAGAATTTATTCCGTGTCATTTTGAGGCATCAGGGGTGGGAAGTGTCGCACCCAAGGGAGGCAGAAAATGGCGACAAAGCCGTGTAGGGAATTAGTCAGCCCGTTTCCACAGGCTGATAA
Organism: Hippocampus bargibanti; assembly: GCF_051943395.1. NCBI lineage: Eukaryota > Metazoa > Chordata > Actinopteri > Syngnathiformes > Syngnathidae > Hippocampus > Hippocampus bargibanti. The sequence continues at coordinate 4,398,678 of NC_142751.1, read as the reverse complement.
ATCCCTTCGATGGAGCTTGGTCGCCCTCTTCTGGCGGCTTTTTGGTGCAACACGAGGTTTTCAGACCAAACAAGTACAGCAAAATACATTGACGTGATGGAAGGACTGCTACAATATGTCTTTTTTTCCATCAGGGGCGTTCGTTCAGTGACGTCACGTACGGACTCGTCACCAACTCCAAAACAAGACTTCCTGAATATTCAGCGCGAGTCTTAAAACGTAAAATATAGCTATATGCGGTGGAATGTTTGTAAAATATGCTCAGTAGAAGTCATTTGATGCCATTTTACAAATTATGGACACAACTTGTCCGGAGACGTCGGTTGTCCTTTATGATCAAGTTGGAAAATCAAAACACTTCCCTCACCTATCAGATAATGCTGGCTGAAGCGCGATTCGTCTTTCACGACATATTTTGTATTTATTCATTTATTTATTTTAACAGTCCATTTTTTAAATTGTTAACAGTCCATCCCGTTCTGCAAAGGAGTGTCAATTCATGCCAACGCACTGTGCGCCTCATCACCGTCCTGTTTTGTTTGTTGAGAACGTGTATTAGCTGCAGTTGGAGTGCTGAGCGTTTCCCTTCGGCGTGCATACCTGTTGAGCTGCCAGGTCTCTGTCGGATTATTGAAATCGCTCACCGTTGTGCCGCAAATATTGTTTTCTAGACCTCTCTGAAGCTTTTTTTTAAATAGTTCCTTGTGACTTGTGTTTTTTTTTTCATATACAGTGATACCTTGGCTTACGAACTTAATTGGTTCCCAGACAGAGTGTGTAAGGCGAAAAGTGTGTATCCCAAAATTAATTTCCCATTGGAAACCATTAAAATGACAATAATCCATTCCCAGGTCCCCATAAAACATAATTTTCTACTTTCTAATTTTCTAAGTCTTAAAACTACACAAAATATACCTTGTTTTATGTATAATAAATGTGCTATGGTATTACAAATAAAGAAATAAACTGTACTGTATAATAAAGTCATTTTATTTACCTTTGTGATGGTCGTTTATGGCTTGATGGAATGGAGTGGCCGGTTTCCTCAGCGTTAAACACTTGATAAGGAACATAGCCTTCTTTGTTCACCATCTTGAAGAATGACCCCTTGTCGGTGGTTTCTCTGCGATAATTTTACCCAGTTCATCATCAATTATGTTCTGGTTAGCTGGGTTGATAGCGTTTTGCATCAAGTGTACAGATGGCTTGTGCGGGTTATTTGTGGAGCCTGATTGATAGGAATATTTTAACCTTGCAGTCTACACTCTGCCTTTGAACTATCAAAGTTGAAACTCTCTCACTGTCATCTGCCTGTCTCTTGTTGTTGTTTAAACTGTTTGCTTAAATGTTTCAACCACCTCCCCTCACTGCTGCGTTCTTGACCAATCACGTGGCTTTAACCGAAACTGGGGGCAGGGAATAGAGGACAAAAACAGTCGGCTGCCATGTTCTTTTTTGGAGAACGGCCTCACTCTTTTTCTGTCTGTAAACCCCTTACCCCCTCACTGCTGCGTTCTTGACCAATCACGTGGCTTTAACCGTAGACTGGGGGCGGGGAATAGAGGACAAAAACAGTCGGCTGCCATTTCTTGTTAGGAGAACGGGCTCGTTCGCGAATGACACATCACTCATTGTGGCGCTCCGTGTTTATCCCGAAAAATAGTTTGTTCGCCAAGGTAAAATGTTCATACTTGGCTTACGAACAAAAGTTCATAAGCCAAGGGGTTCGTAAACCGAGGTATCACTGTATATATATTTTTTTGTGCTTTTGAGATTTTGTTTTGTGTATTTCCACATTGCATGTCTTTGCATACAAAATTGTAAAATAATAATAATAATAATAATAATGACTAGTCCACCGATTTAACTCATCATAGATTTTTGGAATATAACCCTCGCCATGAACAAGAGATATAGATGGAAATATGCCCCCCCCCCCCAAAAAAAAAATCAATCGATGCATACAATTGAACTGCGCTTTGCTAACAAAGCGCTATGAAAATTCATAAACAAAAACAACAGTTATTCAATGAGCTACAACCAATGTGGAGGACTATTTACCGATTGTCTGCTAATCATTTTGTGTTTGCTCAGCCCTTTTTTATTTCCCTCTGCATCTTCTCTCTTTCCTCACCCGCGTCGGCGTTTGTAGCGTGAGCACGCTAGCTAGCTACTTTTCAGTCCGGCCACGTGCGTCTGATCCGCAGCAACCGGGCTGTTCGATGAGAACATTCAGCTAAACGTCTGATCGATAGAGGCTGGCAGCGCTCTCTGCCGCTGTTAGTGGAATACCGACGAGGGGGTCGAGCGGTTGGGGGGGGGGTCGAGGCGAGGTGAGGCGCCCCTTAACATTGCCGTAGCATTAATGGCGGGCCGGACTGAAAATCAGATCCTCGGTGCTTCTGATGCTATCCACATGGACGCTCTAGTTTGATGTTTTATTTGACGTACTTTCATGTATTTTGCAATGTTTGCATATTAGCACGTTGCGTAACACGTTCCTCGCGATGCTGCAACGGCATCGTTTTTCTTCTCTTCTTCTTCCTTGATCCTCTCGTTTGCCCCGCGGGGGTCAATTTGCTTCTGTCTCGTGAATTATTTGCATAGCATCGCTAAGCGGCAGACAACAAAAGATGATCATTTAACTCCTTCACTGCTAGACGATGTGCAAAAAAATTGTTCACTCCAGTGCCAGGGTTTTTGTCATTGTCACTTGAATTCCGGGACTCACAGAATATGGAGTTTTCGGACTACATAAATATTGAATTCAGCGTAAGAAACCTTAGACTCTCTTTTTTCATCAGAAAAAGAGTTAATTCCTAAATGATATGCGTCTGGAGTTATATGAGCTTGAAATGTGGGCGTGCTTCATAAAAGACCTATTTGTTGTCTGGTGTGTTTCATGTTGCAGAGGAAGAAATGTTATTTCCCCTTCCCAAACGCCGCCGCCACCTCAGACACTCACATGAATGACTTCAACACACGCACACACAACACACACATGCAACGCACCTGTTTAATTTCCCCTTAGACATTAATATCCGTTCCAAGATGAAAACGTGCCTGACGCGAATGAACCAAAACCGTTGTGTGTCATGGCAACGTTGCCGTATCTCAGTCAGCCATCTTGATATTTGCATACATCCAAGAGTATATCGAATGGAAAGGGAGTGACGATAAAATGAAATCAAATGGAATTATTGTTTGTTTGGTTTTTTTACACACATTGTTGAGAATTTATACCCCCCCCCCCCCCCCCTTCACCCCCTGAGCTTTCGGCTACATTTCTTTCTGCAAGGCTTTGGATTTGTTTCTTTCTATTGAACCTCAGGTAAATCACATCAGGAGCGTTTCTCATTTGCAACGTTAACCCGGCGGCAGACAAAGCGAAACGTTGACGGCGGTTGCGGTTTACAAGTCCTCGGGGCGGTCTTTCTTTTTGCGTCTGACGATGGAAAATCCTTTTATCCCAAAGGCATCGTCTTGCCTGGATAAAGAAATCCTGCAACGTGGGTAACGTTAGATAAAGGGTGAGCCGCACAGACGCGCTGACATTATCTCAATATGATGGCCTGAACATCTTTCCACACGCTTTTATTTGGTCCGAGGCGGCCATTTTACATGACAAAAAAGATGGTGGCACGCCACCAAAACTAAAAAATGGTGCACACACAATTTCACAAGAACACAGGAGGAGACAAAAAAAGTGTTTTGTGGAATTGTGATCACACAAAATAAAATCGTCTGGAGCCAAACACATTTCAAAAGCTTCACGGTGGTGTAAAAGCTACAGCTGGTGGGCCATTTGTGGCCTGTCATCCATTTTTGAGCGGCCCTATTTTATTCAAACCAGCCTACGATTTACCATGTGTGCATCCAATAATACGTCACATCTTTGATACAGAAATAGTAGCCGAAACTGACACCCCACCTTGTAATTCTTTGACAGCCAGACGATGTGCAAAACTGCATCCACTCCAGTGCCGGAGTTTTTGTCATTGTCACTTGAATTGCAGGACCCACAGAATATTGAATTTTAGGACGACATACACATTCAATAAAGCGTAAGAATTTTGTTACAGTGATACCTCGGTTTACGAACCCCTTGGCTTACAAACTTTTATACTTATATATATATATATATATATATATATATATATATATATATATATATATACACACACACACACACAATGTTTTGTGTCGAGTTAAGGTTAAGGCTTAGAATATTATAAAGTAGAAAATTATGTATTATGGGGTCCTGGGAACGGATTATTCTAATTTTAATTGTTTAATTGGCGGCCCGGTAGTCGAGTGGTTAGCACACCGGCTTCGCAGTGCAGAGTTCGCCAGTTCGCGTCCCTGTCCGGCCTCCCTGTGTATAGTTTGCATGTTCTCCCCGGACCCGCGTGGGTTTTCTCCGGGTCCTCCGGTTTCCTCCCACACTCCAAAAACATGCATGGCAGGCAGTTTGACCACTCCAAATTGTCCCTAGGTGTGAGTGTGAGAGTGACCGTTGTATGAGGAAGAACTAATGAGGAAGAAGCGGTACGGAAAATGGATGGTTGCTTTGAAAAAGTGTTTTGACATTCCCGCTATGACCAAAGAGGGCAGGAGAGTGAAGCCAATCCCCCCCCCCCCCCCCCCCCCCCCCCCCTGCGCTCGGGCTTCCAGTTTGCGCGACTCTCGCCGGCTTGGCTCTCTGATTCAACTCCGGGCTTTACCTCCACCCACGGTGGATCAATGGCTGCATGTCGGTTCTCGCTCTCTCGACATCCCCGCCCGCCCGCCCCGCCTCGCATTAACTCCCCAACACCCCCTTCCCCCTCTTTGGCAATCAGAGCGAGCGAGAGAGAAAGCGAGCGGGTGTTCGACTCCCTCACTCCACTTGACGCCTTCTCCATCCGTCCTACCCGGCAGACGGAGCGGACCTCCGGGTAGGCACCGTGGATTTGAACCCCCACACCCCTGTTTTTATTTCTCTCCCCCGCGACGGAAGTGGGAGCCCACCGCCTCTGGGGGAGGCATGGAGACTCGGCTGTCATAGTTTGCTGGAACTTATCGCTTTTTTTTTCAACCGAAAGGAAATTTCACCGGCTCCACGCACACCTGCTCGGGATTGCAATTTGCTTTTTTCGGGGTGGGGGGGGGCAGCCGAATCCAGTCCAATGGTTTAATTTTCAGGTATAGACGAAGGGCTTATTTTTCCCCCTTTTGGCACATTAAATCCCCCGTTGAGGATTTTCGAGATTGCGGAATTTGAGGTGGATGCCCCCCCCCCCGTCACCCTTACCCCCCTCCCGCTGTTCTGATCCGGACTGGCTCGGGACACCATGGAACTGGTTTTGCTTGGATCTTACCGAGATGTTTGCGAGATGCTGAGAAAGACGAGAGGAGCCAACCTGCTGTTGCTTTGCTGTTTATTAGCCGCTCACAACTCTGCACTCGGTGAGTGGGGGGCTGAAAGGAGGGGGGGGCTGCATGCGTAAGAAATAAGGGTACTGTATGCGCGAGACTGAGTGCTCCACAGCAAATGGAAATTCTTCCAGCATTTCCGCGCTGGCAATTTTCCAATCATAAGTGGACTGTCCCCCCACCCCTGGTATCTCCCCGAACCTCCCACTTTTTTGTCTTCACCTGTTTTCCATTAAGGATTCAATGTTTGTCTGATTTGAAGTACATTCTCGTGCACATTTCCTGAAGGCTTTGATTGGATTCTGCAGTGGTTGCAGCGTCATCTCATTTGAGGCTATTTTTAGACCCCATTCACCACATTCAACTTTGATTCAGGAAAAAAAAATAACTCACTTTTCTTCCTCACATTTTTCCCCAGAATTGTTTTTGGGAAGCTCTCTGTGATTCTTTAACTCATTGACTGCCAGACGATGTGGAAAAATATGTACACTCCAGAGCCAGGGGTTTTGTCATATTGTCATATGTCAATTCTGAATATTGAGTTTTAGGACTACATCAAAATTCAATACAGCGTTAGAAACCTTGGACTTTCTTCTTTCATCAGAAAAAGTTAATTCCTAAATGATATTAGCCTGGAGTTACCTGAGCTTAAAATGAGGGTGGCTTTCCAAAATAATCTAATAATAATATATTTCATTTATAAGCACCTTTCAAAACTCTCAAGGACACTTTACAGTCACAGGATATTTTTCTCTGTGGGTGAGCAGCGGCAGCCACACGCGCCAGCGTTCACTCAACCCGCAATACAATGCAATCCAGGACATATTGGTTTATATTGCGCTTTAAGAACAGCCAAAGCATGCAGGAACAAAGCGCTAACATGGGAAAAAGGAACATGCTGCCTCCTTGTAGAAGGAGGCCATGGCCAGCGCTTTATCGGCATCCAAGCATGAAAAAAAACAAACCCCGAACAAATTGAGGAATGGCGCTCTACGTCATATTTTCAAATCCTGAATACATTCGGTAATGGCAGTGAATGAGTTAAATTGTACATCCCCCCTCCTCGCTTTTCACCCCCCCAGCTGTCATTAAACCCTTACCGGAAACTGGCTTCAAGTGCTGAGTTTTTGTTTTTCATAGATTAAAAATCAACAGTTATCAACACGATAAGTACGTTGTGACACGTGATGCTCGGGATTTGCAGGAGATATTGTTGATAGTTGTCGTCTTTTAGATTTTCAATTGAACTTGCAGTACGCTTCTGTTTTTTTGGGGGAGAGAAGAGGCTCAGGTTTGGAATTGTAATGAGAATGATGCAGGTTGAGAGTTTTCATGTATAACCCCCCAGCCCCCGCCCCCAGTCTGCGCTCTTTCTCTCTTTCCATAATGACTGCGATCTCCTTAAATCAATGCATGGAGCCTGCGTTGTGACGTCAACCATTGTTCGTCGCTTGTTGACGTGCCCGAGTGCACCTGCGCCATAATTGTCTGGGGATTGATGTCATGAAGAAGGAAAAAAAAAAAATCAAAAGCTAACTGTGCAAGATTCGACCTCTGGGCACCACATGATGTCGGGGTGTCGTTAATGTCAGCTAAAAAGAAAACAAAATGTCTGTGATTCGAAGTAAAAGTTTTGCTAGCGATGGAAATCCAACCTGAGGCTTTTCTTGATGACTCACTCCAATTTGATGCCGTCACTGTCATCCCACCGGAATGCTACGCTGAAAACCGCTTTTAAACCGACTCTGCCTTTCGTCGTCATCATGGGATTGATAGTTCGGAAAGAAGGACGTTAAATGGAAATGGACGTTGTGACGGTGCATCTCGTGGCCATTGTTGATTCCGCAGACGAAGCTCATCCATCACGCCGTGCCCGTTCTTAATCATATCGGCTAGTCGACAAATGGATGAGGGTGTCACTTGGAGAGTCTGCTGCTGTCAATTAATGATGCGCAAGTACTTCGAATAAGTTAATTGCTGGTCGGGGGCTACACGCGCGCACACTGCACAAGGATCTTATCGCTGCATTGTGTGTGTGCGTATGTGTGCATGTTCTAGTCTGACTGCATTTATGTGTATGGGTTCGATTTAGACATTTAATTTGTGCGATTTCATTTCTCATTAGCATGATTGCAACAGGCATTCATTCATTCACTTATTCATTTATTTTTTTATTTTTTTTGTATATACATATTTATTTGTTTATTTAATTGTTAATCTATCTCTTAATTTATTTTCATATATTTATATTTCTATATTTTTATATCTTTATATTTTTATATATGTAGATAGATTTTTTTTTAAATATTTATATATATCTTTATATTTTTATATCTATTTTTATATCTTTATATGTATCTTTTTTTCTTTCTTTCTTTCTTTCTATATTTTTATATTTTTCTCTTTATCAGAATCAGAAAACCTTTTTTCGTCCCACAATGGGGAAATTATTTATTTATTTATTTATAATTACACATACATGTAACATCCATCTTATGACCAGCTCGACTTACAACCACCCATACTTACGACCATGACCTCCAGACCCTATTTAAAAAAAATAATTCGCTACAGGCCTACAATGCAATTTTGGCCTGGCAGCCAGCATCTCACTCTCGCACAGCAATCAACCGTGTGATGGCACCGAGGGGGTTGCGTGTCATTTAGCCTCCGAGTCTATTCAACATTTTGAATGGCTTTCGACTTCCGACCATTTTGACTTCCGACCATATGGTCGGAACGGTCGTAAGTCGGATGTTGCCTGTATTCATTTATATTTTATATACATGAATTTATATATTTTAATATTTTTATATGTTGATATATTTATATTTGTATATCTACATTTTATACATTTATATGTATTCATTTATATATATTTATCTAGTTTATTGGCTTGTTTATTTTGGTATTTATTTATTTATTTATTTATATAATTTCTTTATTGACTTGTTCATTTTTGTATTTACTTGTTTCTTTTTGTATTTATTTATTTATTTATTTATTTATTTATTTATTTTATTTATTCATATAATTTCTTTATTGACTTGTTTATTTTAATATTTATTCATTTACTTGTTTCCTTTTGTATTTATTTGACATGGATGAATGAGTTTTGCAGGGACGCCGATCACCTAACGCTCTCCTATGCAGCCATCGCCCCCATGCGGAGTTATTTGTGCCACCTTTCTGCTTTCAAAATAGGCAAAAGGACCACTCGTGTGCGCGTGAAATGATTTGATGCCAGTCATGTTGCCATGTTAGCAAATTGAGCGTTCAGTTCAAATGATGACGACATGGCAACATAACTCTGCCTTGGGGTGAGAGGACCGGTGGCCCCAATACGGAGCAATGGCCACACCTCCCAGCATTCGGGGGAGACCTGTCCAGGTTTCCCTTTTTTACAATTTTTATTATGAACCCAGCGGGCGTATCCATTCACGCACGAGTTCGTTCATCCGCTTTTGAGTCTTGGCTGCCAGAAAGCGATCCCCTTTGAAGGCGTCAACAAATCGCCTCTCGGTCCGTTTCACACTTGGTTGCAGCCCTTGCTTGTCCCGCGTCCCAAAAGTGGCCTTCATTTTCTTTTTTTGTTGTCGTCATCTCGCTACCTGTCGATTCACTCGTCGTGTGTGGCTTTGGAAGAGAGACACGGCATGTGAGCCGCCGCCGTAACAAATGAAGTGCGGGGCCTGCCGAGGTGCGGGAGGTTGATTGCCGGCCAAATGAAAAAGAGCGTGACTGTAATCAGCGCCCCAAGACTGAGCGAGAAAGAGATAAATGGTCGATATGACATCGTAGCTGATGCTCAGTTGGGTTTAATTCAGTCCTTCACTCTGCTATGTGGACAGACGAGTCATTTACCACCTTATGATTTTAATTCGAGTGTGATTATGAACATGTTAGTCAGTGATCAACTAAAATGAAAAAAAATAGTGAGACAAAGGGACCAAATCTGCCCCACCACATTATTTTACTCGGCCCGTGAAAGCAAATTAGACTTGTAGAAATCTCTGTTCCCTCTCGGTCCCTCAGATTTTCATCCTCCCTTCACCTCTATGTGCCCTCTGCCCGTCTCACCACGATGGGATGCAGAGCTTTCAGCCGCTCTGCTCCCAAACTCTGGAATTCTCTTCCACCCAACATCCGCAATATTGACTCCCTCCTTATTTTCAAGGCTCACCTCAAAACCCACTTGTTTAAAATTGCTTTCAGTGTATAGTTCTATCTGCTATTTTATTATGTATCATTTTACTTATGGTTTTATTGTTATGTGCTTGGTTTTATTGTTTTTATTGTAAAGTGTCCTTGGGTGTTTTGAAAGGCGCTTGAAATAAAATGTATTATTTATTATTATTATTAGTTAGTGATCGAGCTAGCTAGTTTACCCACTTTCTATTCAGCTCGTTGGCCAATCCTTTACATCACAGGTGTCAGAGTTAAGGCCCAGGGGGCTAAATGTGGCCCGCCACATTTTATTCGGCCCGCGAAAGCAAATGAAAGTTAGTAAATTCCATGCCCCCCCCCCATGTCGGGGAGTCCGAGTTTCAAACATCCGTAAAAGATTCGGCAGATTGTGTGGTGGGTGGCGGTTGACTGAAAATGGCACATTTATGACATATACGTGCATGTATATCTTCAAATGAACCTCAAGTAACTTTGTTATTCTTACGGCTCAATGAATGGAGGATGGGGGCGGGGCTTGTGAGTACAGTTCCGTCGGAAAATAATTTAGCAAAGCATTAACGTTTTCATTTGCGCTTTGCGCTCTCAGCTGTCGAGATTTAACATGGCTCTGATGCTCATTCATTATTCATGAAGCGAAAACCTGCATTGCCTGGCGGTGAAGCGCCGCATCTTCCCTCACCTTTAATTCCCTCTCATTAGTAGCGCGACAGGCTTTTATTGAATGTTTTGGCCCACCCCAGGCGGAAGTAATTTTGTTTTCTGTTCCCAAACGAAGAAAGCATGTCTTTTGGGGTTTCTACTGAGAGTCATTGTCTTAAACATGTAAATATAAATACTATTTACATATTTTAATCTTGCTGGTACTCACAAAAAATTGCACAGAAATTATTCGGGGAGATTGGTGGGGGCGGAGGCGGTATAGGGGGTGGGGCTTGGGTGTGGTTTGCCAAACCCTAGTTGGCTGATTTTTGACTGGTCCTGGTCCCCATTAACCATGAAAAGCAAGGGATTGATTGCATAGTATAATTCTGTGATTCTCTTGGTTTTATGTTTACTTTGACGGCAAAGCTCAAAATGGGACTTGCGTAATACAGGTTTTTGATTCTCCTTTTTCATCCCAACTGTTCACTTGAAGCTAGTTGAGTCGAGTTTATGGTCACTCGGTTCGCGGGATCTCAAGAAACTAGCGTTAGCCGCATTGGTGGATCTCAGATTTCTTGTGTCACAGCGACTTGCATGTCAAGGTCATCCGGGCTTGACCACAACAAAAAATAATACATCAAAAAAACAAATAAAAAAATGGAGCTGATGACAGCGCAATCCATCTCCGAGGTCGCCGAATGACACATGGGCCACCGTCGTTTGGCTCCAATCCCAAAACCGTCAACCCCCTTCCAAGTTTGACTTGCGCCGCTACCCGACGAGACCAATCTCAACAAGCGCTCTCGCCTCATAAATATTCATTTGGCAAGCGTTGGCGTCATGCGAGAGAGCCAAGGTTCATCCCCCACCATGAGCGGTCATCCGACGCTTTGGATTTATCGCCACTTAGAAAGATTAGCCATGCGGAGCCCACAGTGTCCCTTTTTGTCGGTGTTTCCCGCACCCGTCACTTGCCCGCGCGCTATTGTCGGATTGAAAACCTTCCCCGCTATGCAACTTGCGCTCGGATGTACTTTTGGGTGATAGAAAATACCCCACAAACCAACATAAAACTTGAACTAATTGACTGGCAGACGATGTGCAAAAAGTTGTCCACTCCAGTGCCAGGGTTTTTGTCATTCTCATTCGAATTGCAGGACCTACAGAATATTGAGTTTTAGGATGACATAAACATTCAAAACTGTGTTAGAAATGGTAGGCTCTCTTTTTACGTCAGACAAAAAAAGTTAATTCCTAAGTCATATGGGTCTGGAGTTATATGAGCTTGAAATGAGGGCAGCTGTCCAAAATACAATGGAATTTTGATTGATAAAGCCAGTGTCTGAAACTCAGGACAAAAAGTTACCGGGCACCAGGGCGGGCAACTCTGAAAAGTTGCCTGCCCGGCCATAAAGTTGCCTGCCCCATTTTTCACAACTTGAAAGACAATAAGACGACTAATCGGAAAAAAAACATTGTTTCAAAGTACAGTGAGACCTTAACTTACGAACTTAATTGGTTCCCAGACAGAGTGTGTAAGGCGAAAAGTGTGTATCTCAAAAAAAAAATTCCCATAGGAAACCATTAAAAAGGGGAATAATCCGTTCCCTGGGTTCCATAAAATCTACTTTTCAACTAAATAAGCCTTAAAACTACACACAACATACCTTATTCTATGTATAATAAATGTGCTATTGTATTGCAATGAAAGAAAAACACTGCATTGTATCATAAAGTCACTTTATTTACATTTGTGATGGTCATTTATGGCTTAATGGAATGTCGTTGGAGGTCGAAGGTCAAAGGGAATTGCATGAGGACTGTAATTAAAGAAATAAACTGCTGGAAAATAAAGTTTTATTTACCCTTTTGATGGTCGTTGATGGCTTATGGAAGGAGAGTCACCTTCCATAAGGAGTGTTGGTGCTGTTCGGTCGTGTGCTTCCGCCGAAGATCAGTCCGCCAGCCGTGGTGGGTGTGTATTATGAAAATAGTGCTTATTATAAGGTTTAATTTTCATAAATTTGACGTTTGTAAGACCAAAAGTTTGTAAGTTAAGGTGTTTGTATGTTGAGGTCTCACTGTATTAAGGATTTTTTATTAAGGATGTGCCTATCACAAAGGCTCCATCACTTAATTTATTGTAATATCCCTTGCTGATGATTTTGCTCCAGTTGTTGTTTGTCCGCACACTGTTCGTCATGTTGCACAATTCAATGTTTGTGTTGCGTCGTCTGCTACAAGCCACGTGAACTCCTCTTTCCACGATGCTTTTAATAATGATACATTCATTTCTAAGCGCCTTTCAAAACTCTCAAGGACACTTCACAGTCACGGGATAATGTACGTTTACGTTTTGTAGCGTCATAAATGTTTTAGCTTCTTTTGAATCTTTCTTCCGGGGCTGAGGTTCTGTACTTCTACTTTGGAAATTGATATGCAAATCCATGACCTCATAACGCTCGGGAAAGTCGGAAGCACGAAGCAGGCTTCTGATTGGCTGCCGTGCCAAGTATGCAAATTGCCAAACCAACCGGTTTGTTGTCTTCCTTTAGTGATCAGTATTCTGTGAAATTTTAACCCGGATCCTTTCACAAAATGGTTCGTTCAGCCAACAACCACACAGGATATCACCATCGTACTAAAACGTGAAGACTTTTATTCATCAAAACTGAAAATGAAAGGCATAAGCTTACAAAACAACGATCACACTCGCTGACAACTGTTGTTTGCTTGGCTTTCTGCCTACTGGAAGTTAGCAGCCGATCACGTGATCACAACAAATGACATCACGCTGGCATCTGCTATTACGCTCGGGAAAGTCCGTAAGCAGGAAGCAGGCTTCTGCTTGGCTGCCGTGTCGAGTATGCAAATTGACAAACGAATCAGAATTCTGAAATTTCCAAAACGAACAAAGATTTCAAAACCGGAAAAATGTATTCCGTTTTCAAAATCTTCGTTCAAACGTTTGCTTTATTAAATAAAGCATAGGTTTGATTTGACCACCGGGGCGGAGACGTTTTGTAAGTTGTACGCCCTGGGTGTCCGGGCAGACGTTATTTCAGACACTGATCAAGCGCTTTAACAACAGCTGAAGCTGGAACAAAGCGCGAAAATGGAAAAAACGTAAATGCTGCCTCCTTGTGAAAAAAAAAAAACATTTCCAGAGGTCTGACCAGCGCTTTATTGGCACCCAAGCACGAATGAGTTAACTTGAGAAGCAGTGCTTCATCTCAATACGCATGCTTGTGTGGTGTGCCCCCCACCCAATACCACCCCCTCCTTATGCGGAGGCCCCCTTTTCGGCCATTTTAATGGCAAACACATGTCACTGAAAGTAAAAATAAAACATACTATGGTACTCTTAAAATCAATGAATTGCCTTGTAAAATAACATTTTCTGAATAAAATCATTAATAAATAAGCTAAGAGAGACTGATGGTCAAAGTTCAAAGGTCATCGGCAACTTCTTGAACAAGAACGAAGCGTGTTTGTGAGAAATGCTCGCAAAATGGCTCCCGGGGCCGTTTTATTGCCGCTTTAAAGGCAATTTTGGAAGCTGTAAACACGAGTTACTCCAAGGCTCAATAAAAAAAATAAAAATAAAAAATAGCCGTGCGGGACTCGTTGCCCATCCGATAGCCTGGAGTCAATACAGTAAAGTCCCATTTTGAGTTTCTCTTCCGAGGGATTTTTTTTTTTCAAATGGATCTACCTTCTAATGAAAACAAAATGGCGGCTGCAATCAAAGACACTTGTCTCTTACGCGCATTGAACATTTGAAAGGCATCCATTCCAAAGTTGACCTTTTACGATGACGTCACCGTGCCCTACCTCTTGCGTCTTTGAAATTAGCGTTGAAACAGCAGTATTGATTGATTCATTGATTGATTGTGGCGACCGCTTGAAGGGAAAAGCCGAGAGGAAAATATGTTTATTTATTTTTAGATTTATTTGTGTCTTTATTTATTCATTTTTAGTGCATATTTGTTTCTTACACATTTATTTGTTTATTTATGTGTATTTACTTGTTTTTTAATTATGTATGTATTTATTGTATGTCTATTTATTTATACATTTTTTTGTTTATTTATTGCATATTTTCTATTACACATTTATTTATTCATTGGTTTACTTATGTATTTATTCATTCTGTGTTTTTATTTGTGATTATTTATTTGTGTCTATTTATTTTTGTGTTTATTTATTTGTGTTTATTTATGTATTTATTTATCTATGTATTTATTTTTGTCTTTATTTTTGTCTTTATTTATTTATTTATTTATTTATTTATTTATTTATTTATTTATTTATTTTAACCACCCCGGAGATTCGAACGAGCCGCCATGACATCAGCGCGTCAATCATCCTGATCCCGTCAGTCCTCATTAGCGTCGGGCGCACGTCACAGCGAGCCTGACAGCGAGCGTGACCCCCTGGCAAAGCGGCCACTGCGCTTAAAACAAGAACATCGGCAGCGACCCGGAAAACTTCCATGTCTCCAATTGTTTTCCCAGGAAGTCAACTCGAGACGAATGTCACAACGGCTTGAGCGGGCGCGGTCACGTGTGCGCGGCGGAGGATCGCCGGCAGCCGCGTTGCCACGTCTGCTCGTGATGTTAATTTGCTGCCCGGAGCGCCGCCATCAAAGTGCGTCATCGACGGGAGGCGACAGCGCCACTTGCGCGATGACGTGGCGCTCAAATTGCGGGGGCCTGATTATTTTCGATGACGGGCGGTCCAAACTCGATCATTCATAGAAATGAAGAATCGATCGGTGTGGATATGGCAACTTCGTATTGTTCAATCACGACAAAAAAACAGAAATTGATGATATGAGAACAGCTTTCTGGAATGGATTATGGTTGAAAACCCAGCTTTGACTGAACTGCATAAAGACCTAGAGTAAATTTGAGCTCCAAGTGAAAGATGTGACCGAAGATGGCGTTCAAAGACGTCAACGTGTTTTTTATCGCCCATTGGAGCGTCCTTTTGATCATTTTTTTTCCATTCTCCAGTCTTTTGGTTCATACGATCTTGCGCAATGGGAGATAGCTGCTGTTTAATGACAACCCTTGAATGGGATCAGGGACCCCGTGGTGGTTTTGAAAGCCATGTTGGAGTATAATGAAAATGCAAAATATGCAATGCTACTTCCCGCTTTTACTTTTACAGCTTTGGTGTTTTGTGATATTTTTATTTTTTTGTCATTTGGATGTATGCAGACTAACATATGTGGAAAGGCCCATTTCCAAACTTGAATGAAGTTGAGGAGGTTGATTTCCATATCTTAGTGCCATGAAGCCATATACTGGAGCATCTTGGTGCCAAGAAACTTTGTTGATGTGAGTTGAAGAGTGTCACATTGACCAGAATAGTCATTTGCCATTATTTTTTGGCACCCTTTATGTCAGCCAGCAATGTTGAGGTGAGTTGAGGGCTTTCATTCAGACAATCATTGTGACTTGGTGGCATTTTCGTTGGCCCAATTGGCCCAATAATATATTATATTATATATTGACATTTTTTTGTTGAAAATGTGTGCGTGTGAGTTTGTTTGCCGTCATTTTATCGAGCATCTTCATCTTTATGAAGTTCATGGAGTTGCTTGTTCTGGAGCCACAAGGGGACACAAGCCAGTGTCTTATTGTGGCGATCCCAAGCCCGGATAAAGACGGACGCTTGTGCCAGGAAGGGCATCCGACGTCAAAGCTGGGCCAAAACAAACATGCCAATCAAACCTCTAAAGATGGAGGACACTGATTGGCTGTGGCGACCCCTTGAAGGGAAAAACAGAAGAATGTGGACGTATGTGCACTGTTATAGTCTTTGTCTCAAATATGAATACCGTATTTTACTTAAGTCTATAAACTCACTGGACCGCAATGTGGCGCTCTGGTGTGAGAACAGCAATCTGCACATTGAACACTTTCGTGGAGGAAAATGAAGAAATCGTAAAAATTCCGACAAAAAGAAAAAAACATGTCTATGAGGAGCCTTGTGAAATGATATGTGACCCTGGTGTGTGTGTGTTAATGATCCTTGCCCTCATCTCCATGACAATCAACAGCCACAATCCCATCTGGCCAGCGCGCGTACGCGAGTTGACTTCATACAGTGCTGTTAGTCACACACAGTCGGGGGTGTGTGTGTGTGTGTGGGGGGGGGGGATCATGGCAGATGTTGTGGGACAGAAGAAAAAGCAGAGTTAGGAGGTCACCGCCGGCTTAGCAGATGGGCTCCTTGCCACAAAAAGAAATAAATACAGCACTGATTATTCGAATGTGTAAAACATTGCGCAATACGAGCTTTATTTTCACTAAAAGTCAATTGGTGGAGGGGGAAGAAAACTCCTTAGTTTCAACCCCCCCTTCCCCAATGACCACAATCATCTTCAATACTATTTGAAACACTCGCCGTCTACCCGTCAAAAACAATGGGTGTGTCACTGCAAGAATCGAAACAAAGGTGCGGAAAATCCTACTGGACCCTCAACACCTGGCCCACCACCTTTTCCGACGACTCCTCTCAGGCAGCCGCTACCAATCCATGTGCACCAAATCCAGCAGACATTTAAACAGTTGCTTCCCCCCTGTCGTCATTAACTCTCTAAACAGTCACCCAAATAGAAATCTATCGTACCTCTTTGCAATTTTTCTTCTGATGATACTAGTGCAGCGTGTTCTACCGGAGACAAATTCCTTGTGTGTTCGACATACTTGGTAATAAAGATGATTCTGATTCCAATTCACTATTGGAATACAAGAGTGGAGGCCCACTTTTATAAGATTACGGGAACACACACACACGTGCACGGTACCTGCACTAGAAACATCTGTTTGCTCTTTCATATGCGCTGCCACGCCTTCCTTAACACTGCTGAGTGTGTGCGCACGTGCACGAGTGCGACAGATTAACTCCTGACTTCACTTTGTCTGCCTGTGTGCGGGTGTGCGTATGGTGGGATTAGTTGCCAGTTCGTGTGTGTGTGTGTGTGTGTGTGTGTGTTTGTGTATTACAATAGGGGCGAGATTGCCGCTTTCTAAAAAATGCTTTTAAACCACCGTAACATTTTAATCTTGTGTAAATCATCATTTAATTAGGGAATTTTAATGTGATTCATCGTGCACGCACACATGCGCGTGAGCTTTTGGCTAGCTTGGAATAAATTAGTGTACTCTGTACAGGAGATGCGTACTGTGTTGATGTGTGTGTGTGTGTGTGTGTGTGTGTGTGTTTTCGTGGATTTTCAGGAATATAAAATGGAGAAGTGAATGGTACTTTGGGGATTGGAAACGGGGGGGTTTGTAGGGGTGGTGGGGGGGCGGGGGAGGTACTTGATTTAAAAAGCCCGGCAGGATAGCAGACTCTCATCACACTGCACAGTCTGACCCTTGATCCCTTTGGAGATTCTCCAACCATCTGCACTTTACATATGTTAACCATTTGCCTTCATGATATCCGACAACAAAAATCATCGGCAACGACGGCAGATTGTTTTTTTGCTATATTTTCCGGCCGTTGCTATTTTCCGTGTTTTCCGGTGTGAAATTTCACGATATTTGTTGTTGGTGGAACTCCAAGGAGAGCATGGAGGTTGTGGCGGGGGGGGGGGGGGGGAATCCTCACAAAGCACAGCGGGTTACTTGGAGCAGTAAGTGTGCCAAGCCCTTCAATCCTCTGGAGGGTCTGGCGGCCCATCTGCACCTGTGCTTTGGAAAGGTTGCCCGTTAACTGGCACAAGAAATGAAACTTTGTACCGATAATCTGCACATTGTCTTTGTTGTCCATATGGAATTGAATTTCTTTTGGCCTCAGGTTTGATTAACGGCTTTACAGCGTGTCCGAAATGCACCATATGTCAAGGCGTAGCTCACAGGTGTCAAAGTATAGGCCCGTGGGCCAAATCCGGCCCACCACAACTTTTTATTCGGCCCGCGAAAGCAACACTAGCATGTCAAGTGCTATAATGCTTGTTAAAGTCCCAACTAAAATTTCAAATTGTCGTATGTAAACCACAATAAGTAATTATTCTTGACTTTAGATTTGAAAACTAGTTATTCATGAACTCATTCACTGGCAGACGATGTGCACAAATGTGTCCACTCCAGTGCCAGGGTTTTTGTCACTGTCACTCGAAGACCCACAGAATATAGAGTTTTAGGACTACATAAGCATTCAATGCAGCATAAGAAACTTTAGAGTCTCTAATTTCATCAGAAAAAAAGAGTTCCTTCCTAAATTACATGGGTTTGGAGTTATATGAACTTGAAATGAGGGCGGCAGATAAGACACTTTGTTGGGTATGCAAATCATGTTGATCAAATTCACCGTCGCTGAGTGTAAAAGTCGATCTTGAAGGACACTTGAGAAGCCGCGGGGGGGTGTTAATATTTTCACACATGCTAATAGGGATTCCGCTGTC